>NW_028278854.1:300000-546533 GCF_059751315.1 Micrasema longulum
GAGTGTTCCTTTTGGGATTTGGTAAAATAATTTGCCTTTACAATCATTATTATTCTAAAAATATATAATTGCCTTATATCTAAGATCACAAATTCCCCAAATAACTTGATGCTGGGGGGGCTTTTTAAAAATTATTTTAGCTATTGATTTTTGAGCAGATTTGAGAGGTTTTAAAATTGATTTATTATCATCCTATTATGCCATAAGTTATAATTGAGTTACATAAAATAAAATAAAATGAATCAGAGTTTTTCCAAAAGCTATTAGTTTTCACAACGTCGAAGGTAATATTTTCCATTGTTTTTAACGGGTGCACAAGAAGACTTTTCATCACCGTATTTCTATCCGCAACCGATGGTACATAGGGCTCTGCATCCGTAAACCAAATGCGGCGTATTTCGATCCCCTGTTTCAATAATATTGTAAAGTGATTGCCAGTACTGGAACTGTGATTTTTTCAGTGTTAAACCATCTTCAAAACAAATATTTCACGCCGCTTCTGTCAAGAATCGAATCTGGGACGTCCAGCTCGGCAGGTGAATGCACCAACCACTGCACTATCCCTTCTTGATTTCTCTCTTATGGTGGAGAGGGTTCAGAAGAAATTTCTTCGGTTTCTCTACATGAGGGAGTGCGGATATTATCCATGGCTTTATCCCACTGAGTTTCTCCAGGGTATGCTTGGTTACAGCAGTTTGAAGACTAGAAGGAATGTGTATTTAACAACGCACTTCTTTCGATTGTTGCGCGGTATTATTGACAACCCTGAAATTATGCGGAGCATCAGCTTTTATGTTCCTGATAATTACCTTAGACAGCGTCAACATAGACTGTTTCACATTCCAATATACAGGACCAACCTGCCAATGGTTATGCCTGTTGGAAGGGCTATCTCTATGTTGAACAATATCACTTTGGACATTGACATTTTTCACGTCTCTGAGGGAGTTTTTCGTTACAAGATTCTCTTGCTTTTTTAACATATTATTCTTTGGATATTATGTATACTAATGTGTTTTTTTACATATACCTAATTTTACCTAATTATTTATATATGTATGAATTAAGATATTTTATTTTGTAATGTACATATATATGAATAAATAAATGATAAATAAAATAAAAAATAAATTTCTTGTGATGGTACTGGTTGTAATGATTAATTGTTTACCCTTATTTGTAATATTCAATATAATTTTATAAATTAGCATGTACATATAAATTTAAATTTAAAACAAATATTCATAAAATTTATAAAGTTGTATATACTCGTATAGTCATGTTTATGTATGTAAATTACATTTACCCATAAAAATCATCATCATTCCATCTCCGCTCCCTAGTTGCAGCATATGGTGTTCACATTTTGTGTAAAAATACGTATGCTTTTAGTTCTTAATAATGTGTATATTACTTTTAAAGTTTATACGATTTCTCTAACGTTTTTCTTTGTAAATGAAAAATAAGAAACCTGCTGACAAGCCGGTTTCACGGTTTAGTGGGTTTCATTATTTTTCCTCTTATATTTTCTGTTCGTGTTTACCTTCTTAAATAAAACAATAAAATAAAAAGAGCATCTAGGCATCTGCGTCAGTTGCCAGGTCTTGTGTATTCTCCAAAATCAGGTTCGCGTCCGATGGGATGAACTGCTGACGAACAGTCAACAGCGAACGTCCAGGACGTCGAGAGACCTGATGCCTTGTAAAGTAGGCAAACGTGGCTCTCAGGAAGCATCCGCAGTATATGGCCCAGCCAACCGTTTAGTCTCCGCTTGATGACTGTTGTCAACAGAGTTTGCTGCGTCGGTTCTTTTGTTACCCCATTTCTTGCAAAGAAAACCATCGCCAAACCAAAATTCTTCTGTGACATCTATTCTTAAAGCTCAATATTTTGCTGTTTTGGGCCTTAGTGAGGTTCTAAGATTAGCATCCGTAGAGAAGAACTTAACAGAGGTAAGGGATTTTGTGCATAAAGGCGTAAACATTTAAGCTGCATCAAGGGTTTTGCAATACCGATAAATAATGCTCATCATTTTACAGTTTTATAATTTTGTGAATATAGAACCCTAGAACGAGCTTACATCTGTCTGTCAATCTCACTACAAAATTAATTTGTTACAAAAAAAGTAATTTTATTACTGAGTGTTTTTTAATATTATAGTAGAATGATTAGGGTACAGAAGACATATTGAACAATTAATTAAGTTACATCCTTGACATTTACACATGAATAAATATGTAATGAAGGCAATATTAATATGGAATCCGCGAGCAATAATAAATACAATTTTAATAAAAAAATATTAACATTTAATTATGCTATTTAATGCACGTAGGTACATAATTAAGAATAAAGCTGAATTAATCGTAATTTAAATACTCTAACCACGTCACACGCACGTTGATTATTCACGTACGTAGTTTTCTGCATCCATCAACATTCAGTAACACAGTAAATCATTTCGGGGGCCTTGTGCTGGACTCGTTCGTCTAAGAATCGCATGCGATTTATGTCAACTGACGAGTGAAGTATTCTTGAACCACCTATGCGAGTAAAGTCGATCAAAAATCAGCCGAATTTATCTCGAGTGCCCCAAAGCACTCAACAATTGAATTTGAGATCGTACCTTCAACTGAAAAACTTTCTTCGTGTAAAACGATCGCCATTCATCTTTGAATGACCAGTATCTCATGTAATATAATTTGAAATTAACAGCAGTGGTTAATATTATAAAGTTGGTGTATCGAGAAATGGGCAAATAATACGAGTATGTCCATACATATTTCCAATTGCTTCTAAAATTAAACATGCTATAAAAATTATTTTATTCTTCGACGATATCAAAATTTTTTTTTAAGATAATATATGTGTGTTTATTAAGTTATTAGCTTTTTAAATCTATTAAACGAATAGGTATTACTGTTAACGAAAAGGCGGACTGTAAATAAAAAACGTATTTCATTCAGTTTTGTGATTTCTGATGTTTTGGGAAATATTTGAAGAAAGGATAGGAACATAGAATGGGTACCTACCTTTAATATGATGTGAATGGTCTTCAATTTCGGGCACTGGATGACTAAATGCAACGACGCGCGACGATTCCAAGCTTTTTATACGATTTTATGTGATGTGAAAAATGTTGTTTGGTTTTTGTTCTAAATCCGAATCTTCTTATTTTGAATTACTTTTATCTTAATGTTAGGTAGGTACTATAAGGATGGGTCAGGGGAAGGATGGGAAAGAATTGTAATCGGTCAGGAATAGAATCGATAAATGCTGTTATTTACTTAACTTTACATATTTCTAAAACATGTCATTGTGTGTCGAATCGAGCAAACAATAATTTCAAATGTTGCTGTGACTCTTGTGACAATTTTTTTGTCATAAAAGTATGACATGCACGTAATTCTCAAAGGAGTAAGTTTAGAAACAATAAAATATAGCTGAATAAAATTTATGTTGAAAAGTGACATGAAAACCATAGATAAATGAGAATTTGTTGGTGTTGCCACTTATGCATTGTAAATTGTCGGAGGTTTTTCAACGATGGCAATTTGATAAAGCAAATAAAACGACCACTCTACTAAATTGTCGAGTAGGTGACAAAATATCACGTCATTCCAGCATAAGGCATCAGCCGTTCTTACGCTGCTCATGCGATCTAAATGTCCAAATCAACGCAGTGCTCCTTACTTACCGACTTTTGTCGAGAATGCTTGTCTCAGTCTTACATAATGCACGGATCTCGACACTTGCGCACCTATCGTTCATAGTTTTACCACACATTTACGTGAGATATTGCATTTTAACAGCATTCAGCTAACTTTCGACGTTTTACAAAACGACATATAAGGGCGGGCATATTGTCTTTACGCAATTTCTTCCTACCCACCCAAACCGTTCAGTTTGAGAAAATTACAAATACATGGACATATTGAATCTTACAATTTTATACAAAATTTAAAAACAAACATTAACAAAATTAAATATAAGAAAAATTAATACTATACCATGAAGAGAGGAGAGGGGATGGGAAGGAAAGAAGAAGGATGAAGGAACAATTTAAATATTTAGACAGTGACCTTTCAATCTTGATCTTAAGGTAAATAAAGAAGGGGCGGGTTGTCGTGTAGTCTCTAACATTGGTGGGTAGATTATTCCACAATCGAGCGGCTACTACTGTGAAAGAGGAGGCAAGAAAATTAGATTAAAAATATATATTTATAGATAATTGGTTATATTATATATATAATAATATATAATAACAATAATGTATATTTGTATAATAATATATATAATAAAGATAATTGGTTATATTATGTATATAATATAACCAATAACTGACTTTTTTTATGTCTACTGGTCTACTGTCGACTGTCTACTGGTTTTGTCTATATATATATATATATATAATATAACCAATTGCTGACTTTTTTATGACTACTAGTATCAAGACGTACGTACAAGGACGCTCCATGCCGCTCTTTACCTTCTCAAAAATCTACAGACGGAAGAATAGGGAAATATCACGTTTTTTAACTAATTGAGGTCTACGAAAAAAAAAAATTTTTTCGCAGACCTCAATTAGTTAAAAATTTGTAATTTTTTACTTTAAAATTTGTAATTTTGAATTCCTGCAAAAACGGTGATTCCATTGGCCACGCCCCTAATGCGTTACGAATTATGTTTATTTGTTCCTGCCATTGTAATTTGTATAGAATAATTTCTCGAATCTTGACGTCACAACAAACATGGCCAAACACGTCGCGTTTTTCTATGAACATATTTTCATTGATTTTCTTTTTTACGTATTATGTATGAAAACATTTCTCCACAATATCCACATTGATTTTGAATATAAAATTAATTATTTTAAATCCATTTCATATATTTTTATGGGTTTTCGTAATATGTGATACTTCCCTATGTAAGAAATACAGATATTCACATGAATGTTAAACAGTGTCTTAATTATTTTAAAACTGAACAATTTGAGTATTTTCGTTTGTTTTTCAAATGTTCTTGTTTCTCTTTTTTATTTTGGATTCGGCTTTTTACGATGCACGGGATATATATATTTTTTATACTGTTGCACTGTTTTCATTTGTTTATTTATTATTGATGTTGGGTTATCAATATCTTATGGGAAGCCCCGTGGTCTTACATATATATAAGCTAATAAATACATATGCAGAAACTTAACCCTTCGGAACATTACAAATTTAATTCTTATCATTGATATATCATTCAGCTTCTGCTGCGGTAAGTTTAATATACTCACATGTGCTATAAATAAAACAGGATGAGCCAGTTTTCACTAAATGTCACGGAAAGGTTGTCTCGTTTCCTTGTTAAAAGAAAGGTCAAGGGTTCGAGACCCGCTAGCGCAAAGAGGAAATCAATAATCATAAAACCCTATAATCTTATTTATGTACCCGATTGACCCTTTTTAATGGTAGCCAATCCACAAATATTTTAATCGGATAAAAGGTTGTTGATCTCCCTACTATATTTGAGTATTTTATTTATTTTATTTTATTCAGAAAACATACAGTCATACATAATAAGTAGTAAAAACAACATTTTTTAACATTAAAAGACCAATTAAGTTTTCATAAATTATGCAAAAGATATAAACATTAAATGTGACAAAAAAAATTTAAAAAATTAGAATTTCAAGTGAGAAAAGAATAATTGTTGACATTTACGTTTTCCATGGAGGTAATAAATTAAAATAAATGAAAATACCGAATGTACACTCCGAGCCATCCACGCACACACATGAACGCACATATAAAACATACACAAACATATACATTACATGAGGCACATATACATAGCATAAACCACTCAAGATGCACATTCAGCAACTATCCCAAATAATCGACCCCATGAAGAAATTTTCGGTACAAATGCAACGTGCAGTTAAAAATGTCTACATCAATACTGAGTCCATTATTATTTCTACAGGTACGTCTAATGAATGAATTCGAGGTATGATTGTTTTTAAAAGTTGGTACATAAAAAAGGGAATTTAATCTAGTATAGCAAAGGGGACAACGGAAACCAATATTTTGTAAAAGATACGGCGAATCAACTATATTATTGAGAATTTTGAAAAGAAAAATTAAATTACATGTAAGGCGCCTTTTTTGTAGTGATTCTATATTAAAATTGATCAAAGATGCGCCGTAATCATTTTCAATGTTGCCAAAACGATATTCCAGGCTCCTTATAAATTTATTTTGAATGTTTTCAATTTGATTAATATATACATTATATTGAGGGGACCATACTAATGAAACGAAATCGAGTTAACTTCGCACATAAGTATAGTAAAGAAGTTTGAATGTATTTGGTGATGAGAATAGCTTGGAGATTTGTAAGATAAACCCTAGAAGTCTAAACGCCTTATCTACTCTTGTATTTATGTGATCTTTAAATAAAAGCTTATTAAAAAGTATGTTTTTCAAGATATATTTGACTTTATTATCATACATATTTTTTAAAAGGAAATGTCTCAGAATGTGCGGGGGGTGGGGGACTTGTGAAGGCGAGGGGCTAAGTGGTTGAACGTTATGCGATTAGTTATTTTTTTAAAATTTATTTCAACAGAGAGGGAAAACATTTTTGAGAAGGGAATACAGAAGTCTAGGTATTTACAGGGCTTATGACCTGTCATTGGCTGGTTTAAGTGGCCAGCATACACACTGTGTAACATTCACCATTCTGCCCATGTTTGAATATCCACATTTCCTCAACCCTTCCATCAGTTGACTTTTGTGAAGTAAAATAACCTTTATCATGTGGGTGAGATTCATCCGGCTGAACCAAATCACCTACTAGGCAACGCCTGAAAACAATTTTCTAATTTTTATACTTCTTCTTTTACCAGGTAGTAATTCAACAATGTTTGATTATGTCCAAATGCTTGCAGACTGGCTGTATTTCCTCAGTTCCTCTGTTGAAATAAATTTAAATATGAACAACTCCCTGCCAGCCAGTCTGCAAGCATTTGGACATAATCAAACATTGTTGAGTTATTTTTTTAATCAAAAAGTGGGCCATATTATTTTTCAAAGCTTTTATAACGTAAAAAAACTACATTAAAAGTTTAAAAGTTAAAGGTTCTCCTGGAGGCTGTCTTGTCGGTCTAAATGGCACACGGAACGGAAGTTTTTCAAGTAGATTTGGGGAATCCATTTTATTATTTCTATGATGATGATAATGTCATTCATAAAGTTATATTATATAAGAATAAATAAAACAATCATGAATTATTTTCGACAAACATTCATGAAAATAATTACATTTGAGGATAATTTAATGATACTCCATTTGGTAACTACACATATCACACCAGATTTGATGTTATTAGTAAATCACGACGTTATTAAGGATAAAGCATGCATGATATTCAAATTTCTCACGAATGCACTTAATATTAACCTTCACTGACATACATTCATAAAATCAAGAACCCAAATCATTGACTCATCATATCTGTAATTTTCCCGCGTCCGGGAGGAATTAATATATAACAAAGCTGTAAAATTATTAGGATTTGTACTTAGAACCGGAAAAGATTTTAATAATATAAACACATTAAAATATCTTTACACATCTCTAGTTAAAAGCCAACTAGAGTATAATTTTATTCTATGGTCAACTTATCAAATCACTTTCTCAGATTCTATTGAGAGAATTCAGAATAAATTTCTTAGATATATTAATTTTAAGATGAGTTTTTCTACTAATCAATTAAATTATAACAAAATTTTAGACTCTCTTAAATTAACTAAATTGCAAGAACGAAGAACATCGACCGATCTTACGACTTTATTTAAAATAATAAAACCAATGTTTGATACCCCCGATCTACTGAAATTGATTTCATTCTATGTACCACCTAGATTAAGCAGAACATCTACAATATTTTATTGTCAAAATTCTCGAACGGTAGCTCAGTATAACTCACCTATTGTTAGATTACAGAATACTGGGAATGAATATGCATCACATTTTGATATATTTAGTTTATCTCTGCCTAACTTAAAAAATAAAGTGACCATCATATTTTTATCAAAAAGAGCAAATCATCTTCAAAAGATTGGGTTGGAATAGTTATAATTTGATTGATTAATAATTTCTTTAAAATATATATGTATTTCAAGTTATTCATAATGTGTACAGTACGAGTATATTAATATTTCATACTCGATTTTTTTTTAAAAATATTTTTATTTTTAAGCACTCTTTATACCACATATATGTAAATGGCAGAAATGCCGTATATAAATAAATAAAACATTTTTGACTGAAAAAAGAAAACCAGAACCAGAGACTATTTTATTTCGTTTTTGTTTTTTTTAAATTTTTTATTTAGATACATTTGAACATTACAGTAAGAAAACCCAATTCATTCTAAATACAATAATAGATCACAAATTAAAGTAGATAGTTATGTTATTAAAATAATATAACAAAATGTAAAAAGAAAAATTAAAAGTTAGAAAGTGCTTTCTTAAGGGAAGGCCCACTGTCGTGAAATATGTCGAGATCCGAGGTGATACGATTAAGTAGCAAGATTGCTCTACCAACTGGAATAACCATTGGCTGGTTGGTTCTACATAGTGGTAGGTAAATCAATCGATGCTATCTTCATCGAAGATAGTTATCAGGTACGAACATACCTACATCCATCAGAATTTCTGATTTATGTATGCGACCACCAATCACCTGGAAAATGTGAACACCCAAATGAACGTCTCTTCTCCTCTATAATGACTGATAGCCTAGCATCCCTAGTAAAAAGTCGGTTGGGAAGATCCAAGGATAATATCTACACTCTTTTAGGCACAGATAACGCAGAAATTTCTTCTGCACTCTCTCCACCATCAAAGATTATCGAGCATCATGTGGCGACTAAATAATGGAACTAAACTCTAAACGACTACTTACCAAGGAGTTATGCAACGTCCTCATAATCTGAGTGTTAGAAAAGATCTTGGCATTTTTAAGAACAAAACCAAGCATTTGAAGGGAGTCATTACAGAGATTAACTATATGAAGATTAACACCCCGAGATCTCTGGATGTTGTAGCCCTTTCAAGCCTTTCTCTTATTGTTTTGGATGCTCTTGTGTATGCCATTAAAAAACATTTGGAGACATTGAAGAATATTTTTTTTGTTTGCTCCATTTAATTATATTTTGAATGTCACACTGAAGTTTATTACAATCTGAAGAAGTCAGTATTGCACAAAACATTTCAACATGTCAATGTAGATCATTATTATGATCTCAAAATTATAAGTTTAGAGACAGTAAGAATAAAAAATTAGAGATAGTGAGAGGAAATATGCATTACTCTGCCTGGAAATCAATGCCACTCGCAAATCATCGACAGTCCCAGTTAGTTCAGACCTCAACTGAAATTGCAAGTCTTTCGTTTATCGTACTCTTAATTTAAAGGAAGATAGTTTAAAATTAGCAGTTCACAATGGCGTCCTGGTCCCGACCCTGATGTATGGGAGCGAAGAAAGCAGGTTGAATGCTGTAGAAATTCGATCTCTCAGGTGAATGTGTGGTAAAACTATGTACGATAGATGCACAAATGTTGAGATCCGTACATTATGTAAGGCTGAGTTAAGCTCTATCGACAAAATCAAGAAAGAAGCTCTGCGTTGGTTTGGACATGTCGAGCGAATGGACAGCGAAAGAACGGCGAATATTTACGATGCGAATGTTGATGGAAAATATGCTGAAATAGAGGGAGACCGAGAAAGACATGACATGACCAAATCCAACAAATACCTACTTGAAGATGGACACGACAAAAGTCAGAATAATTTGCGCGCGTGCATGAGAATATGTATGAATGTAGAGGAAGCGAGATCTGTATACAAAGTGATGGGGTGTTCTTTTCTCTCTGCCTACCCGTGGGATGATTTGTTTGCTCGTTTTGTTTGTAGTTTAATATGACATGTATTGTTTAGCTTATTTCATATATAATTTAAATTCCGTTTGACTTAAGCGTGCGTAGATTCAACACAAATGCAGCAAGAAACTATTATTTTTAAAAAGGTTTGCTGGACGAAAAAACTGTCTTCCAAAATATAAAGTACATAATGTAGAAATTATGAAGTAATTCTAAGAATTCAAGTACATAATTTTACTGAAAGCTTTAATCTAATTATTAAAACAAACGTCCAGAAAAAATAATTTATAAAAAAAAAAACCTTTTTATCCCTCTCCTCTAAAGTGGTCAAATTTGAGTTACGCGGTCTGGACTTTTTTGGTTTAAGTTTACAACAATTTAAACGAGCACTAAATAAATAGTCCAGATCTTGTCTCCATGTCCCTTATGTTTGTCAATGCTTCTTTCTTTTTTCTTTAAATGTTTTAAACTACTCTTTTATTGTAATATTTAAACCTTATAAATTGTATACATGGACAATGTCCGTTAATAAATAAATAAATAAATAAATAGATTGACGTCAACAATTTATAAAAATGTAGCACATTTTTAAATAAAGAATTTTTAGCAATAAAACAGACCAGAACCGAAACAAATTAAACAAATGAACCAAAAATAAACAAATTGTGCAATAAATTCAGGATATTGAAAATGTACAGACATAACGTAATATTAAGATTGATGATGACCATTCACGACGAAGGCTAAATAAACCACATTGGTGTAGAAATCTTCCTTATTAAATAATTATTAGAATGAATGTTCTCGACCTTACACACATTCCAAACTTTTTATTAACTCAATGAATACTTAAGGTCAACACTCAAATGCTTAGTCATAAAGCTTTGTGTAAACGCACACATAGTAATGTCTTTCTTTTGTAAGTCGGATTTGTTAAAATTGGTGGGATGGCTTGAGTTATCGAGGATAATTTTTGTGAAATTTTTGCGTAGGAATTGAAATAGGTCACTTTTATCAAATTACCAAACATTGTAAACGAATTTATTTCAGTAAAGAAAAAGAGCGGAGTTCCCCAGGGAGCAAATATAGGGCCTTTTCTTTATCACAACCAGGAATTAAGCACGGTATTCAAATGCACTAAGCACTCCTCAACAAAACAAAAATTATGAAATAGCGGAATGTAACCCAATCCCATCCTTTTGTAAGAAGAAATCATACAAGGATTAGTTGATTTTTTACTCCTGACCTATTTCGAAATGCATGTGAAAAAATGTGTACCTTATTTTTTTAAGAAGTTGTCGTGGACTTGTATGCATTTCATCCAGCGACGCTCTAACATTTCAATAGCTTCCTGGTAGAACGTTTGTCCGAACCCTGCCAGCCACTCATCTACACAACAAGTCTCATGCTCTAGCAGACAAGGCGTTAGTGTCAAGGGCAATATTCACGAAGCTGGATCTGAATTGGTGAAATAATCCCAAAATTCTCCAGTCCCCATAGGAATAATCCCAAAGTCCCCAGTGTTTTTTTTTTGTTTTTTATATGAGAGTTGCTTTATTTTTTACCTTGCTTATAATATAAAGGTTTAAATTTGAAAAAAAAAATCTGCAATTAAATTTCTTTAAATTTATCTAAACTGTGGGATCAGGAAGAGTATACTAATGTGAGCTAATCAGGAACTTCTCAGCATTTGATCATGTGGAGAGGAAACCACTCAAAACTCTTCAGGAGAAGCCGGCCTGTTGACAGTAGTCAACAGGCCTTCCGTTCCACTAGAGGAGTGTTCGGCGTTTTGTTCGCTACTTTGGTTTATTTTACCAATTGCCTGCACTATATTGACCATGTATGATACTACCTCTCGTGTGAGTCACCTGTGGTCATCGGCTGTTTCAAAACATCAGAAAGTTTCGGACGACAATGAGTTCATGTGCTATGTAGATGAGTGGTTGGCAAGGGTCGGACAAATGATCTACCAGGAAGCTACAGAAATACTGGAGCATCGCTGAAAATAGTGTGTACAAGTCCATCGTCTGGAGCGGAGCATATGAATCAACTCTTGTATAACATTTAAACTCAACACTAAACGTGTATGGTAATTTGCATTGCAATATTTAATTATCTTGTCTTCATGTTTGTAATGATTGCGTAAGATACGTTGCGACTGGTGTTTAACGAAGTGTCCTTTGAAATTTTATTTTTTTTATCATTTATGTTGTTTTTTCCCTATTCGTACATTTCCCATTGCACAGGACACTGCATGGGTTCTTCAGTTGCAGGACATCTTGATATTTTTTGTTACATAAATCAGATCAGTCTTACGCTTCTTGTGCCAGCACAGATAGGTTGATTATATCATTATAAAAAAAATTGAAAGCATTTATATCTACAAAATGTTTTGATGTCCTTGAATACGCGTAATGTAGGTATGTGTAAGTTGCGGAAATATTAAAAAATCGTTTGGTTAAGCTTAACGTTTAAAAGAATCATATGATTAGTCGTTGTATTTAATATGCGAAACGTAATTCAATCCAGTTTTATTAACGAAAAAATAATTTAATTAATCAATAATGATAAATTAGACACAAAAGAAATAGTTTTTATGTCCGTGAATAGCATACCGCCGATACATCTTATCAAAAGGCGATTAGGTAAGTCAGATTTTTTAAATGAGTCATTAACATTGCGCTTATTACAGAGTTGAATCACAGCACAGAATATCAAGGGTTGAAACAATTAACCTCACTGAGAATAAAACCCTAAATGCTTGTATGTGAAATAAGCGACGTAGTTGTTACACGGGGGCTTTAACCACCTAACAAAATCAAAATAACATGCATTTGTTATTTTTAATTGAGAATTTTTATATTTAACATATTTGTATATCGTACGTCAGAAGATATCAAATAAAACAAAGCACTTTTATGTATTTTTGACAAAAATGTCAACAATTTATCTAGAAAAAAAAAAGAACACGCCAATGCAGTGTGTAAAGTGGCCACTTAAACCAGCCAATGATAGGTCATAAGCCCTGTAGATGCCTAGACTTCCATACTTCCTTATCCAAAATGTTATTCATCTCTTTTGTAATATGTAAATATGGATATTGTGGAAATATGTTTTCAAAAATAACTTTTTTTTTTTTTTTTTTTTTAATATGTCACTACAAAAACGCGACATGTCTGGCATTGATAGTTGTGACGCCAAAATTTGTGACGATGTTCTAAAAAAACTTAAAACTCGTTTGGAACAAATCTAAAAATGAGCATGAATTGAACTGGATAGGAATAAAGAAAAGACTATTGTATAATGTATTTGTATTTATATATAAAGTGTTTAATAATCTCATGCCAAAGTATTTTATAAGTGAAATTATATTAAATAGAAATGTACATAAATATAGGACAAGAAATAGAAATAGGATAAGACTACCACTTAAGAAAAAAACAAAATCACAAAATAGCTTAATGTATAAAGGGTTAAAACTGTATGATGAGATGCCTGAAAGTATGAAGAATGAAAGAAAACTTACGGATTTAAAAAAAAAATGTTATGTTTATTGTAATAATGTAGTTATGTAAGAAATATTTAATAAGTATTTGTTATAGTTGTAAATATATTAGTTAATATAAAATGTAATATTAACTAACTTAAGTAAATAAATAAATAAATAAATAAATGAATCGTGACGTATTAGGGGCGTGGCCAATGCAATGACTGTTTTTGCGAAAATTTAAAATTACAAATTTAAAAATATTTTTTATGCTACTAATAAGTGGCAGCAAATTACGTTTTTTATTGGACAGTATTTCATAGACCCTTTTTACTTTAAAACTGGAATAAAAAGGGTTATTTCCCTATTGGCGTTATTTTAGTTATCTTTTCAAAATATATTTTTTGGACTTGCAGTTCTTTAATGGTGCTTTAAGAATAATTATTATACTGTTGTTTTGTTGACTAATTAATCATAGTATTCTAATGAAATTCAAGCCAGACATGATGTCATCAACAGGGTTTTTCACCAAAAAGTTTTATAATTAATTTCATAAAAAATCCACAGTAAAAAATATATACCATACAAAATTTGCATTATCTGGTAGGTGGATGCAGTAATATGTTTTACTTTTGTAAATTGACAGACTAAGAGCTGGGCCTCGATTATGATGGGAAGATAAAATATATCTTCAAGTTTATCTACAAAGTAAAATTGAGTTTTCTGTATGAAAAATAGAATATTTTTACATTTTTTTTTCCCAACATGTTCAATTACCAGTTACCGTCAAAGATACTTTGAATTTTCGTACAAATATACACACTTTCGTTTATAAATATTGATATTAGTTTGTACTGTCTCAGTATATACCGATGAAGATAGCCGTTTATAATCACAGCCCTGGAAACGTCCTTGGGGATTGTTAGAGCAACCTTAAATACGATGCGTGCTTGGTGGAACTTCATTCCATACATGGCAAAAGCAAAATGCCGATTATTCAGCCCTTGTATAAAGCTAGTACACATGTATATGTTAGGTGCGAATCCTGACACCTTACCAAATCTCAAAACATAAAAATATCTAAAAATGGAAAACTGCTATTTATTTCTTAGAGTGCTTTTATGTTTTCATTTTGTAAATAACTTTTGTAAAATTATGTTTTAATTTATGAGTATATAAAACCAATCTAACGCCGTTTTTAGCATTAAGAAAAAAAAATATTACAAGATATTTTCTCACCATATAAAAAACTAGCTAAAAACACAGCTTTTATTGGCAAAAGACGAAACATTGAAAACAATTCAGTTTTAAAAAAAAATATTTTTTTGTGATCTCAAAACTAGTCACCGTGCATTTGTAAAAGTAATATTTCATTGTGTCATTCTTGTACGCGTGATGTCACTGAACTTCTCCTAAACGGCTAAACCGATTTACATTTGGTTTTTTGCATGATAAGGAGCTTTGCGCTGCGGATGTTGGTACATCTTAAACTTTTCAATCTAATCAGTAACAAAAAAGTTATGAGCATAAATGTTTTATTCGTCAACCTACCGGGGTTGCATTTGACGAGAATGTACAAAAACATGGAAGGATGTTGATTTTTTGCGTTTAAAAAAAAAGTTTGTTTTTCAATGTTTAAAAACAACATTCACTTTATCCCACTCAGATTCTTTTCTTAAATTTCTTTTAATTTCTACCCGTTTTTTTTTTTTTCATGGATTTTCAAAAATGATAAAATAATATTAACTGACATTTAATACATTTTCGAATCACATTCCTACATGAAGTGCACCCCTTATGGTAGAAGAGCAGAGTTCGAGCGGGAATATTTAAAAATGAATTATTATGTTTTGAAATTCTACCATAAAAAGTACCTAGGTACCTACTTAAATTCTATATTTGAATATCAATAATTCATCACACGTACAGGAGAATTATATAATATATGGCAGGTGATATTGTATTTTATAATTTTTTTGCTTTGGGCAACAGCAAATCACACAACGACAAAACCAAAAGTTTGAAATATCAAAGTCAATGTCAAATGTCACTTAGTATGCAATATTTTGAGTTTGTCCAAATTTTTGTAGACAAGGACTGGATTCAACTCCCTGGGGAGCCGTTTATATTAACATATTACAACAGAGATAAAGAACATTTAAGAGAAGGTAATATAAAAGTCTAGGCATCTACAGGGCTTATGACCTGTCAATGGCTGGTTTAAGTGGCCACTTTACACACTGTGTAACATTCACCATTCTGCCTATATTTGAACATCTATATTCCTTCAATTCTTCCATCTGTTGATGTTTGTGAAGTTAAAGAGCTACAAAAATTTGGACAAACTCAAAATATTGTTGATAAATTACCTGGTCCATGAAGAAGTATAGAAATTGAAAAAATAATATTTTCAGACGTTGCCTAGTATGTTGGTGAAATAATTCAATTAGATGAATCTCACCCGCATAAATAAAGGTTTCAGCTCTTCAACTTCACAAACATCAACAGATGAAAGAATTGAAGGAATATAGATGTCCTTGTTATATTATAGCCATTGAGTAATTTCATTCTTAAATATTTTGTCAATATTTTCTTTTAAGATCTGCTTAGAAATCTTATTGAAAATTTTTAGAATTGTATAATGAAGTGTTCTTTGGCTATACTTGTTTAAAAACCTCGGTACTGATAAGCTTTCACGTTGTGCTAGCCTCGTATTATGTATAATGTTTATACCGTTTCTTGTATGAACTTTTAAAAAGATACCTATAAACAAATTTAAGACATTAAATAGCATTTACGGACAGGCAACCTTGCTTTTTAAAAAGTTTTGGTACCTCTTTCTTATCACTTATAAAATTTTGGAAAATAAAATGTATTTTTTAGAGATTATTTGCAAAAGTTAGGAAAAGATAATAAAATATGTCTATTTTGCTATTTCAGTTGTATATTATGTTATATTCCCTATACATGCGGGCCAATGATTTAAAAATGACAGCAGTTTGAATACATCCCGATGTCTAAGTATTCTCAGTTATTTGTATTTTATTGAAGAAGTTGGTTCTATTTTATAGTAGGTAGATTATTTTGAAAAAAAATATGTAGAAAAGAACCGAAGGTTTCCTCAGGAAATCAAAATGAAAAATAGTTAGAAGATGCTCGTAATTCGGATGTTGGTTAAAATAAATATTTTATAGACAGAAAAAAAAGAAGTGCAACGGAGATAAGTAAGATAATAAGATATGTTTTCCATAAAGCTACAAAAAAATATCATTATTTTGCACCTACATAAGAATATAAGTAATATATAAATGATTTTTCTTTCTGTGAGTTATAAAGTTTAGAATTTTTTGACACATATTTTTTTTACGTTTTCTTTTAATTTATGAAAACTTCACTGACCAATTTTCTCTTGTTTATATTCAAGAATTAAAGATGAATAAATGATTGTATGTTTTATAAATATAATTAATTTTTAATAATAATGGTTTATTTACATAATAATTCCAATAATCTACTCCATACATATTTAGGACAATAACCTACAATAATCTACTACATACAGTTTTTTAAAAACTTCAGGTACTTACTTATTTCTTATTTATTAAAACTTATTTTTGTTGACTATTTTATTCGCTTTATTTTATGCTGACATATTATGTTTTACATATACCGTATTGCTGTTGTTTCCCCTAATATATATTTTTTTTAAATAAAAAACGCCCAAACTTCCATATTCTCAACGGCTTCGTCTCTGTTGAAAACGAGTGTCTTTTTGATTTTAATCCTGCCGGGGAAAAATACAGAAATATTTTCTTTGAAAGATTCGGACGTAACTGAAATTTAATTAGTAAATAAAAATAACTCACAGGTGACGTATAGCATTACTTACCGTATCGAATTGCAGATTGATTCCTTTGTTTGAGTTAGGTATGCTAGTTAGCAGTTCTGATCACCGGTCAGTGCTCAGTACTCCAGCAAGGTCATTATCTGAACTCAGCTAACAAAACAACTGGTTTAACTCTACTTGGAGCCGAAGGTAGGCAGATCAGATGGACTGGTTTAACTGCCTTACGTCTGTGATCAATATGCCTGTTTTTATTACAAGCAATTTCAATTCAACCCTTTAAGAAATACCAGCTTTTTTATTTTACTGATATTTACCAGTTTTCATCATTATTCCCTTACCGCACCTAACAGTGCATAGGGCACTGCATCGGTACTCCAATCGCAGCATATCTAGATCATTTTTGTTACACGAAGGTAAGATGATCAGTCTTACGCTTCAGGTGCCAGTCCGGGGTCTCTGAAATGTTTTAGTGTAAAAACACATAATAAAATCAATATTTCATATCTACCATGTCGGGAATCGAACAAACGTGGGCAAACGCACCGGCTCTCCACGAGACTGACGTATAATGTATACATTAGTATAAATAAATTATTTTTTTAATATTCAAAAACAGATTATTTTTTCATTCATAGGTTATTGTTGTTATATCAGTAGTACCTTTTTCCTATCTACAACTAAATGAGTATGTTAAACTCATATAGAAAGCAAGTATGATTGTTTATGGATAATGTTTCAGGGGTGCAATTATGATGATTTTTTTCTATTCCCTAGAGAGGGTTAATTTGGGGACATTTTTTTTTTCGTGCGACAATTTTTTGTTTCGTATATGGCCACACTGATGATTAAACGTCAAAAAATATGAACACGTGAAATAAAACATAATTATTTTTATTTAAAACATTATTGCGACCCTAAGCATTACCTAAAACACTAAATAAGGATAAATTGACCAAACAGTATAAGTTTTATTTCCGTTTTTGAAGAAGTTTAACACACCATTTGACGTTCAACACTTTGTATCTCGGAGCCGTGTAAACACGTGATTATATAACCACGCGTTGTTTCCCGGTCTCGTGTTTTCACGTGGTTTACCAGTTGTTCAAAAAAGTGCATTTTATTGACATCTAGTGACTTTTATTAGTACTTTTTCGCTGCAGGTAAACTACGTGAAAACACGGGGCCGGGACACAACGCGTGGTTATTATAATCACGTGTTTATACGGCTCCGGGATACAAAGCACAAAAAAAGGAGTGAGACCCTGCAGATACATGTGCGAACATTGCAATGTGGCTCTCCACAAAGGCCAATGTTGGCCAAACTGTCAAACAAAAAAGGGTTAATTAATTGTTTCAAATAAATATGAGAAATTTCAATTAATTAAACTCAGTATTTTCATAATTATGACACTTTTAAGAAACTCTTCACAAAGCATGACATTTCACAAAAATGGGCCGGGCACGGGGTAAATTCTATGTGTATTCGGCCGGTGCTCAAAATGTTAATATTATTTTATAAGTTTCATTATTTAATAACGTTTAATAAACAATGATTCAAGAAAATTTGGATTTTGAGTGAAAAATATATAATATACTACCGGACCTGACAGACGTTGTCCTGTCCAAACATTGGCTTGCCTGCTCTTAGCTCGTTCACCAAACGTTTTTTTACTATTCGAATTTTTAATAAACTATATACTATGTGACATTTGACATTGACTTCGACATTTCAAACTTTTCGTTTCGTCGTTGTGTGATTTGCGGTTGCCTAAAGCAAAATAAAAAAAAGAACAATATCACTTGTCATATATTATATAATTCTCCCGTACGTGTGATAAATTATTAATATTCAAATATTGAATTTAAGTAGGTACCTTTAAAAATGACTTATTAAATTGTTTTAAATAAATGTGAGAAGTTACAATTGATTTAACCTAGTATTTCCATAATTATGACAAGTTTAAAAATCCCACAAAAATGGACCGGGCACAGGGTAAATTCTATGTGTATTCGGCCGGTGCTTCAAGTGTTGTAGCCATTACATGAAGCAAAGTGTCGTCACACTAAAAAAAAAAAAATCTTCAAATAAAGCACTCTCTAGGGGGGTAGAGAAGATATAAAAAAAACCACCACAGAGGTCTTAAACTAATTATGTTGATTCTTTCTATTAAAAAATAAAAACAATTTGTATTTATCTAAATAAGGGTATACATATAAAACAAGATATTATGCATTAGTCAGAAATATTGCGTTTATTATCCCTTTATACTTGGAAATAATCATATTCAATTGTCACTTTTGGTGTAAATGCAACAATGAACTTTTTTGTACGCAATTGGCACTTTGAAAAATATTATTAGGCTATTTGTAGCAGTAAATAGGTTAAGATTGGGGCGTTGCATATTGCTTATATACGACTATTGACAAAGACTTTTATTAGCAAAAAGCAATAGTTTTTTATGTAGAGCAATCTTTTGTCTCGTCATTTATAGCTACATCGTGATAACACAACGAATAATGAAAAAAATATTGATGAATAGCAAAAACAGGACGGACACCAAAATAGATCAGTATTTTGCATAGGAATGTCGTTATTGAAATTACTTACAGATATTTGAATTATAATAAGTAAAACAACAAGTATTTGATAAAAACGAAACAAAGAATATAAATGATTTTAATAAAAATATCAGTAAAATTCTTAGGTTAAGATTAATGATCTTGTTTTATTTGATCAACAAGTGCTTTCTCCTAAGTAGACGTCTTCTAGTAAATCGGATTGTAGTCACGAGGCTAGTGTTGCGTTCTCACGGGTCCGAGGTTCAAACCTCACTCTACCCTAACTTGATTCCCATTTTTTTATTGTAAGTTATTTACAACTCCTTGAAAATAGCCTGCAAAATAAAAATATTTGGATAAATTATAAAAAACTCTGAAATTTGGGTAAATATATGAAAGTGTTATGCGTGGTCTGTATTATTGGATGGTTGTGAGACTTGGACTCTGAAGGTGAACACTATGATCAGGCTGGAGGCTTTTGAGATGTGGTCGCATCGTAGAATGCTTAAGATATCTTGGACAGACCTAATAACGAACTCGGAAGTCTTAAGTCGAGCTAGAACGAACAGATAACTCTTAACCACCATAGAAGTTCGTAAAAATTTGTATCAGGGGCACATGTCTTGGCTGCGTAATATACGTGAGTGGACTGGCTTCAGGACTGTGCAGCATATTTTCCGGGCAGCACAAGACAGAGGGACTTTCGCCAGAGTGATTGCCAACGTTGGGGATACCTGGGCCTCAATTATGAACGCTATCTTCATCTGAACATATTGAGACGGGATACTTAACTTCTGTACTATCTATATCTACCTCGGTATGTTCTACCTACTTGTCATCTCGACATCATATGATCGAAACAAACCAATGACTGACCGCAACAATTAAGTTCGCGTTCCTTGCGTCATTGAGGGTGAAATTTAGTTTTAAGTTATTTTTTCCCTTAAATATTTCTTTCTTGCAATATGTAAATATAACAATTTTATTTTTAATTTTTATTATGGATTGTTTAAAGGATGGCTAGCGGATGTATGATTTGTATCATATATTTGCTTGCTATCGTATTTCAGTTTTTATGTACATATTATTACTTGTTACTTTATTACTATTTGTTGCTATACTATTGTTGTTAACATACTATGTGTAAATATTTTTCTGTCCCAAAATGAGTTTGTTGTAACTCCTGGGAGTACAAAAAAATATTTTTTGTATGATTTAATAAAAAATAAAAAAAAAACATTTAAAATAGTTCTCATTTATATTTTAAATAGGCTTCTGTGATGAAAAGTGCTCACTTCAAAGCAATTATAAACTCCAATGAGTCCCAATTTATGATTTATATGTATACTGTTGTTTTTCTTAATAAACAAAATAAATAAATAAATAAAATATTATGAGAAATAGATTATTAATCAGTATTTATGTACTTGTGTTAAATTAATAATGAATATTTATGTAATTCATGAACTTATAAATTGTTATTATATTATGTTGTCTGTTCCTAAAATAAAAATATTTACCTGTGATTTTATCTCTCAAGAATGTCTAAAAAATAAGCGAGAAAATGACATTGACAGGTCATTGGCCCTGTAAGTGCCTAGATTAAAATATTTCACTTTCAAAAATGTTTTTCCTTCAATAAATGCAATAAATTTCAATATTTTATTTCGTCTTCATCTCAATTAAAAATCAAGTTTGACTAGTGTAATTAAGGTAGATAGTTTAATTATCTTTAGATACGGATGGGTAAATAATTAATTACAATATTACTTTTATTACAAGTAACATGCATTACGATATTATTTTAGTAAGTAATGAGTAATTCTTTCAATGTCACAGGAAGAGTGGGTCGTTATATTACTTTAAATGTCAAAAACATTTTTATAGAATAATTAATATAATTAATATCCTTTTCATATGTCTATTTAGCTATATCAATACAAAGAGGAACTTCAGCCTAACGGGAAATTGGATACAAAAAATATTTTCTTGCGCGGTAAAAATTAAAGCATTCAATTGTACAACAAAGTTTTATGAAAATGAACGAGAAAATAATTTAATAAAAACGAACTGCTTTGAATGACATCACTAGATCATATGAATCAACCAATGCTAAAAATGTACTGAAAGATTTCTGGTTTACGTTAAGATAACGGAACGATTGGCAGAACTGACCGAAAAGAAGCGGAAAAGAACTTGAGACGTCACACGTGGAGTAATTTCAGAAATGAAAAACTATAAAAAATCATTGCGCTGATAATACGATACATAAAAAAATAATAAAAAAATATTGGCTTAGTTTGAAAGTCTATTAACAAATTTAAAAAAACACTGAACTTCCTCGCTGTATTTTTTTTAATTAATAATAAAACTCTAAAAACATGTGTGTTTTTAATAATGTGTGACAATTTTAAAGTATCACATAAAAAGAGGGACAAGACTACAGGATGTGTTCAAAGGATAGATTTGGGTATCTGTATCAGTACAAAAGAGAATCAACAGTATTGAAAACAAATAATGTTTAATTAAAATTACCATGAACTGATAAAACCTTGGTGTTCCAGTGATCAGGGTTGCTATTCTGAATCTTCTCGCAGGGTTGGAGGAGAAATAAATTTGTGTATTTTTATTTTATGCGTGGGAGTATACTTTGCTTCATATATGGCCACACTGATGATTAAATGTCAAATAACGTAAAACAAATACGAACACATGAAACCAAACATTATGATTAACATATTACAACAGAGATGAAGAACATTTAAGAGAAGGTCATATAGAAGTCTAGGCATCTACAGGGCTTATGATCTGTCAATGGCTGGTTTAAGTGGCCACTTTACACACCTTTGTTGATAAATCCACCTGGTCCATGAGGAAGTATAGAAATTGAAAAATAATATTTTCAGGCGTTGCCTAGTATGTTGGTGAAATAATTCAATTAGATGAATCTCACCCGCATAAATAAAGGTTTCACCTCTTTAACTTCACAAACATCAACAGATGAAAGAATTGAAGGAATATAGATGTTCAAATATGGGCTGAATGGTGAATGTTACACAGTGTGTAAAGTGGCCACTTAAACCAGCCATTGACAGGTCATAAGCCCTGTAGATGCCTAGACTTCTATATTACCTTCTCTTAAATGTTCTTCATCTCTGTTGTAATATGTTAATATAAACGGCTCCCCAGGGAGTTGAATCCAGTCCTTGTCTACAAAAATTTGGACAAACTCAAAATATTGTTGACAAACATTATGATTTTCATTTAGACAATTATGACGACCTTAAGCATTACCCAAAACACTTCATTGGGTTACATTTTCGTTTTTTTTTTATAATGTCGAACTATACAATTGCAATTATAAACCTATTTATTTTACGTCATTTTACGTTTAATCATCAGTGTGGTTATATGTGATGCAAAGAGTAGTCGCATGCACAAATTAATTCTTGTCTCTACCACCACGATAAGATTCAGATTCAGAGCAATCTTTAAAACTCTCACCGCTAGTCATTTGAACTCAACCCTGTCCAGCGCCAGCTCCTTTGCTTCGTCCCAGGACAAATCAAAGTTTCGCTGAAGACAGTCGGTGGACAATCATCGATAGTTCAATGTTAAAAATTCAGGAAATTTATCGTTTTTAATGTAATGTCTAGCATCGATCGCTAGGAAGTTTTTTTTTGTATATGGGGGTTGTTTTCAATCAAGTCCTCCGGATATTGCCATCCCGCCCGTAGCAGACAGCGAGGGGATGATAATTGGTTATACTAATAAGCGTATAAGGGAAGCGGATGGTTCGCTGTTTGGGTTAAGGGGATTACTTCCGGGAGACTGATTCACTCGGATTACGGACAAACGAGTTAGCAAAAAGTTACCCCTCTGATTAAAATTAAATGCTAAATCACAACGTTTTAGTTAGAGCTGGATTGTTTTTAATTTATTTATAATTTTAAAAAACCTGCTGGCGTTATATAAAAAATATTATAAGGGCTAGTCGTGCTATGTCTCGTCAGTAGCTCAATCACAAATAACTATCGACGTGCTTAAAAACACAATGAACAATAACGAACATGCTTAAGTTATCGTAGTCAAAAAGACGAAATACAAAGTTCAAAGACGCTTAATTTCCAAATGCCTACAGGTAAAAAAATATCGATTAAAGTGTCACCCTGGATTACTATAGTAGGCCGCGCGAGTACTCTTGTGTTTAATCAATATTTCATGTCGACCTTCTCAGTAATCGGTGGACTTCTCTCCAATCGATTTCCTTAGTAAATTTTTACTATTTTTTTTTATTTATGAGTCAAAAACACTCGTCCAGTATTCCGGTTCTATTTTACATGCATAACCTTATTCTTAATCTGCCCGGACATGGAGAGGTACCTGCTGGTATCAAATCACATTGCACCTATAGCAAAAACAAGTGTAGAATATAAACTATGTATCTAGTAGCAATATTTATTACAACATACAAAACCAATAACTTACATGTTTGTAAAATATTTCCCAGGGCTCGACTTGTCACATTGTTTTTAAATAACTTTATAAATTATGTCAAATCATTCGTTATTAATGTCAAACATTGTATAAAATCAAATACTAAGTAGTTCATTGGTACACATTGACTGCCGTCAGGTTTATAAAGTTATGTCAAACAATTGATTGAAGAAAAACTATATATTTTTAATGATTTCAGAACATTATCTCTTAAATCATCCATATCGAGTCTGTCCATCACCGTTTTCTAAAAAAAATAGTATGGTTGCTTGGATTGCAAAGGGGTAATTATTCCTACTTTGGAATAAAGTAATCTGTCTTCGTTGGAGAAACGTAGAACGGAGATGAAGCTTATCTGCATTTTCAAAATACTAAATGCTATAAGTGATGTCCCATCTCTGTTGCATCTGTGCCACTTGTGTCACTCTGTGTCACCGGAAGTCAAAATTGGCCATTTATAAAATCTTCTAAGTGCTGCGTTCGTTTTTATCCCCCAATGTCCAGAATGTGTATATTAATCAACTCGTCACATAACTTATTAAGGATATATCTTCGGGTTTATCGTAGATCTCTTCGCCATGAACACAGTGTGGGATGAAAATGGACGTAACTTGGAATTATTTAGGATAGATTTTCTGGTTTCTCGTAGATCTCTTCGCCATGAACACAGTGTGGGATGAAAATGGACGTAACTTGGAATTATTTAGGATAGATTTTCGGGTTTCTCGTAGATCTCTTCGCCATGAACACAGTGTGGGATGAAAATGGACGTAACTTGGAATTATTTAGGATAGATCTTCGGGTTTATCGTAGATCTCTTCGCCATGAACACAGTGTGGAATAAAAATTGACGTAAGTTGGAATTATTTAGGATAGATCTTAAGGTTTATTGTAAATATCTTTGACTATAATACAGTGTGGGATAAATTACTTTAATATTAGAGTAAAAAAACACTTAAGGTGCCTAAATAATTGTGTTTATTGGAATTCGCAAACCACATGATTGAAAATTAATCATGATTACAATAAAGACACCGGATTTAAAGTTCTTCACGTTGAAAATAAAATATTAAAATTAGAAAACTTGGAAATCTTAGAAAATAAAAAAAAATCATAATAAGAAAAAAAATTATAAATAATCAAAGAAACAATATTTTCTTTAGTCCACTCCTGTCTAGTTTTGAGCGTATTCATCTCATATTACGCTTCCCACAAAGAGACTCGATTTATTAGTTCCATACAAAGCACAATATTGATGGAATAAAGTAGGATATAATTCATTAGTTAAGTACACTTTGATAAAGAAGCTGGTACAGCTTTAAAACCGGTATGTAGAGAAAAAAAGTAGTTAAAAACAAAGTTATCTTATTTATTTCATTAAAATGAATTACCACAAAGTTAGTGCTATAAATATAAAATTAATGAAATTAATAAGATGGAAGAGTTGAGGAAATGTGGATGTTTAAACAGAGGCAGAATGGTGAATGTTTCACTGTGTGTAAAGTGGCAACTAAACCAGCCAATGACAGGTCATAAGCCCTGTAAATGCCTAGACTCTCATATTCCCTTCTCAAAAATATTTTCCCTCTCTGTTGCAAAATTTAAATAAAATTAATAAGTTTAAATACTTATTCATCAAAATTGTCATGCACTTATACACATATTTTTTTAAGTGTATTTTTATTTACAACTTTAATAATGGAATGTTATTTACCTGTATTTTAATAAAAACATTAATTCTATCACGAGACATATCAACGCAGCTAATTATATTATAATGTACGCATTATGTATATAGACATTTGATTTACAGAGCGCCCTCGAGCGTTCTTAAGGAAATTACAAGTAAATGTTAAAAAGAAAAACTCAATCAAATAAATAATAATCTTGTCAAATTATGAATTTTTTTTCTCAATTACGGTTATAAAGTAATATGAGACAGAAAAAGACGGCGATAATTCGATAAATTCTTCTCATACGCCTATTATTAACTATGTTTTTAATATGAGATCAATCGTGAGACTGGTAACGACACCAATAACGTGTTAATTTTTGTGAATTATTAATTTATTTAGAAATGATATGATTCTTTTTTACTTTCTTGTTTTTTTGTATTATATGTTCATTATTTTTTTTAAATTTTAATTATTCTATTATTTTATACTATGAACTACATGATTATTGTGCACTGCTGTGATTATTTCTGTAAATTATTAATAATATATGTCTTCTCTAAAATGTTCACTATCTCTGTTGTGATCAATCGGGATGTGGTGACGTGACCAAAGTCATAGTCACGGATCAAATGCCTGAGATTCGAACCCCACTTTACCACAATTTGATTACCATTTTCTAATAGTGAGTTATTTACAACTCATTGAAAATGCCCCCATAAATATTTGGGTAAATCATGAGAACACTATTTTTTTAAAAATCACATTAGGATGAAATTCAGTAATTGTCTAAAAAAATTTGGCCAAACTGAAAACATTGTGAATAAACCAACTGATCCAAGAGTACGAAAATTGAAGAATGCTTTTAGAAGTTGCTTAGTATGCAAGTGAAATAATTCAGTCAGATGAATTTCATCCGCATCAAAAAAGGTTTCAACTCTTTTACGTCACAAAAATCAACATATGGAACAGTGAACAAGGATATCCAAGCATGGGCAGAATGATGCATGTAACCTAATGTGAAAAGTGGCCATACAAATCAGGCAATAACAGATCATAAGTCTTGTAAATGCCTCATTTTTTTTTAAAAGAAATCTTTGCGTTCTTATGATTTACCAAAATATTTAAACTCACTATTAGAAAATGGGAATTAAGTTGTGGTAGAGTGGGGTGCGAGCCTCGCATTTTTGATCTATAAGTCCACGACACTAGCCACGGAACCACAACTCAATTCAAAATTTTATTTGGTCTTAACATAATTTGCCTCAGTTTTTTAAAAATTTAAAAATGAGTACCAAAAGTACATTAAATGGTAAAGGTTATTATTATTATTATAAAAATCGTTTGAAAGAAAATTTTTTGCTCTACAAGATATTGTATTGTTTTTACGTTATATACATATTTTTATTTAATTACAAACCTTCAAAATGGAATGTCAAATAGACGCAAGTTGCGCGCGCAGTGTACGGTGAAAATGCTATGAGTTGTTTACTAATTTATTAAAAAAATATGAAGGAGAATACATTATTAACTAATTGGTTGTTAATTTTTTGTGTTGTTTGTTAATTTGGAAGAAAAACGGAAAAACTTTTTTTAATTTTTTTATTTTACTTTTGCACCACAACAGGCCAGGTGGCCCAATTACAGCGGTGAATTACATCACAGAACACCCAGGCTTGAGAAAAATCACATTTAATTTTTGTGTTCTCACCGGGAATCGAACCCGGAACCTTCTGTCTGTGAGTCAAGCGTCTTGACCACTACACCGCGGAGGCCGCCTAATGTTAACATTTTTAAAAAAAGGAATAACCCTCTATATTCTATTTAAACGTTTGTCAGCAAATAAGAAAGAAAGACATAGAAGGAGGTAATGAAATATACACCACAACACCCAGACTAATTGTGAAAAATTTTTCCTTAGTATTTTTTCTTGCAACTGGTGGTAATCGAACCCGCGATGCCTGTTTCACAGTTAACCGTCTAACCAACTGCACCACGGCGCCTGGTGCACTCAATGCATTATCTTAATTAAACTGTTTTCCTTCTCCATTGCAATAAGTTTCAATCTAAATAACTACCTAGGGTGTGAAATCTATTCCTTGACTACGAACATTAAGACAAACTGTAAAAAATGTTTTTTAATTTTCAGATTGTATTTTGCTTTAAAATAATCAAACATACATTTTTAATGGCTCGATATTAGGGTCTACGTTACTATAACTTGATATTGCATAATTTCTAATATGCAAGTGGTTGTTTTATGCACCTGTTTGAACAGAGGTTGATAAAGCTTCATAGGTGCATAGTATATGGCCTTAGGATATATTACAAACAGTGTCCACATATGTAACAAAAAACACAGAGACATTTTAACCCTCTGAAACCTGAATTAAATCTGAGAGTTGAAAATTTTTCATGTTTTTTTAAAAACATTTATAATTGTTAAGAAGTAATTGCTATGTTAGGTTGATAATACATTTGGCTTAGAAGGGTGTTTTTTATTAGTGTGGGAAATAAATACAAGATACAAATACATAGCTACTTAAATCTATTTAAAAAATAAACTCAGTTACAAAGAACACCCATATATGAAACAAATAAATGAGCATACACAAAACATCTCAAAGCGGTTGTAAGAAAGTAGGTTCAATTAAAAATAAATATAGAGAAATATATTTTTTTTTTAAATTTAATTTTACAATACACCCAATGGAACATAACAAAAATAATACAGTACAAGTACAAACAAAGTAATAATTTTTTTAATAAACAACACGATAGATTTTTTTATGCTGCAGTTGAAAATCAAAAGTAAAACCTTGCGTGATAAAAAAGAGGAAAATATGGATACAATATGACATCGATATTAAGTTAAGTATGAAATTATGAATTGAAAAAAAACAGTAGGGATACAAAGTAAATAAGAAAAATGTTACAGTGTACTTTTTATTGTTAATTATTATGGATTGACATGGGCACAGCCCAAAAACCCTTAATAAGTTCATTAATATTTAAACGAGTGTAATTTTGAATGAACAAAAAAAAATAATTGAAAAATAAGTTTTAATAATTATTTTAAAATGTAAAAAAATGGTATTAAAAAAATAATATTAAAAATTAAATAAAAGTAAGTATATAAGATAAAATTAAAATAAAAATTTATAAAGAGCATAAAATAATAATACATATAAATAAATATAAATAAATAAATTGAAAATAAAATAAAAGGAACATCTTGCAAAAATTAAAAATGTCTAAGCTTCCACCTTATCCAATTATTATTTATGACGGATAAATTAAACACTTAACTTAAAAAATGTCGTTTCTTACCTACGTCAACACCTAGGTTTCTAGAATATTCCCTTGTCTCACAACTAACGTTGTACATACCTGTAACAAAATGAAATATTTCATTAGTTGTGTAATTCATTAATAAGTTAGATTGTTTTAGATTTTAAAAAACGTTTCCTAAAATGTCATTGAAAAAAATACTCCAAAAAATAAATCTAAATAAAAATAACATTGGTAAATTTATACATGACCTAAGCATTTTCGTCATCTTCATTAGTTTTTTGTACGCAAATAATAGTAATCATTTAATTTATAATCATTACTAACTTTAGCTTATTTTTACTGTATTTATGTTTCAAATAAAAACTTTCTGACAAGCCGGCCTCGCGGTTGAGTAGGTTTTTATGTTTCTTTCATTTTCATATGCTTTTTTAATCTCATTTTTATGTTTTATTATATTTCATTTTATTTATTTTAATAATATAATATTAACACATTTAGCTTAATATTTTTTTCCTTATTTTTCAAAAACACGAATTTTAAAAACAAGATTTATAAAAAAAAAAAATTATATTAAAAAAATAACCTAAAAATTATACAGCATATTCAGCAGAAAGTTTATAAATAAAATATATTTTTATAAGTTTTATAAATTAAAGACGAGTGATCTTTAATCCACAAATTTAATTAATTTATATTTATTTTAATTTGTATAATAAATTACAAACTTCCATCAAAAGCTTTCACTTACAAACTTAAATGTTTTATTTTTATGTAAAAAAAAAACTTATTCCAACTTAAATCTTAATTAATTTTTAAGCATTTATTTTCGGTGTAGTGGTCAGCGCGTTTGCCTACCATGCGAGAGGTCTCTGGTTCGATTCCCGACATGGTTGATATGAAATATTTATTTGAAAGGGTGTTTTTACATCAGAATATTTTATCGCCCTTGGACTGGTACCTGAAGCATAAGACTGATCATCTTACCTTCATGTAATAAAAAATGATACACTGCGATTGGTGTAACAATGCATTGCCCTATGCACCATTAGGTGCGGAAAGGGAATGTTTTTTTGTTGTTTCTATATCAGCATAGGAATAAGATTTTTTTCCGATAAAATAATCGAAGAAATAAAAACTAAGACAAACATTGTGAATATTGCACAGTGTGTTGAGTCCCAAATTAAACCAGCCAATGACAGATCATAAGCCCTGTAAATGCATTTAAAGTATTTACATATTCTCCATATTTCTTTCTCTAAAATGCTATCTATCTCTGTTGTAATTTTTTTATATTAATCCCTTATCAATTAAGTTATCCATCTTTCTAAAATTCTAACAAGTTGGCTATAATATACATATTTGAACATTATTAGACAACTATTTGTTTTGAAAAATAAATGTCAAGCTATTAAAAGTATGCAAACAGAAGAATATTGCTAATAATATTACCTCATAAAACGTAAATGCCATTTTGGAGGAATTTTACGATTCAAATATTGCATTAAGCGTTAGTTGGCCATGATTTTGAGGACATTAAAAATACATTAGATTATTTATTCTTTTATGAGCACTTTTATAATCTGTTAATTGCAAAGTTATAAATTATAATTTAAACGATCCATCAATAGCAATTGTGCCTGAAGAGTTTTAATGATTCATTAATTAATTATTTTTACATATTAGGTGTTAACATAATTTCTGCACGTTTTTTATTTCAAATTTAAAAATGAGTAGTAAAAATAAAACCAAATGGAAAAGAGTATACGTAGTATATTTGGCAGGAAACTTTTTACTCTACAAGAAAAAGAAATATCCATTACTTTGAAATATAATTCATTAAAAAAATAAAAAAAATAATACCACTATGAATTCAGTCGATATTAGGTATTCAATTGAAATGTCAAGTGTCCGCATTGTTCTAGTAATTAATAGTGCTAAAAACGGCCGCGTGGAGCGCTGTATGTCCTGCAATATGACGCATGAAAGTAATTATGGTCTTATGTCAAAAGTAACATCTCAAAGAAAAATAGTCATATTAAATAATGTTTGAAATACTGCTTTCCAAATCAAGAATCTTCAAATAATTTGTGTCTGCAAGTTTAATCTAGAAGAAAAAATCCGCACTGGGGTTAATACATTCAAAATATAGTAAACTTTATTTAAAGTTTATATTTAAAGCACTAACTTTGTGGTTATTCGTTATAATAAAATAAATAAAACAACTTTGTTTTTAACCACTAATTTTTATTTTCCACCGACCGGTACTTCATGTTGAAAATAAAATATTAAAATTGGACAACTTAGAAATCTTAGAAATTGAAAAAGCGATTCATAAAAAGAAAACAATAATTAATAACCAAATAAACAATATTTATTTTAGTCCTCTCCTGTCTAACTTCGAAAATAACAAAAAAAAAATAGTTACGTAAACCTTGATGAAGAAGCTTGTTTGCTTGGAAACCGGTCGGTGGAAAATAAAAAAATAGTGGTTAAAAAGTTGTTTTATTTATTTTATTATAGTATACTTATTTGTATGAAAAAAATAAGCTGGAATAATCGGCTCGTTTCTTGGCTCATCGCAGGCGCTGGGCGCGCTTTATTAAAATGTATATTTATATTAGGATAAAAATACAAACGGTGGAAATGATTTTAAATACATGTTAATTATTTATTTGTTTTTCTGTAAATAAAATTACAATAAAACATTATTATGGTTAGTAAAATATAATGGTAAGATGCGCATAATCGCTTCTATACACGATTCGCCCCTGCTTTCTGTAGCACTGAACTTCCTCGTCTGCTAATGCAGTGCCTTATCAACCATTAGGTGCGGATAGACAAATGATGATGATGTTTTTTACCTCCCCTTCGTGGTCTCGGGTACAAGCCCTAACATGGATGTCATGATATATTTATTTAAAACGCAGTTTTTTCAGTAGATTTCGTTACTAAATTTAATAATTAAATAAAATTGACGAGTTCTTAATTTCGCTTTCTTTATTTAGTATTTAAAGTGAGGAATTTGTTTTTCAGTAGGTCAAATAAAAACGAGAACTCTGTGATTATTTATTGCGTGATATAAGGTTAACAACGTGTCTGAAATACTTAATGAACCCGTAAAATGTGCAAGCAATCTTCTCCCATAAAATTTTATGGGTATCTGACTTATCACAGGTGGAAACGAATAATTAACAGTCAAAATGCTCATTGCAATTCGTGACACGATGTACCACAGATCTGTGTAAGGTTTTTATTGCTTTTTGCGTAGAAGGTGAAAAGCGAAAATACGAGTTAATTTTCTCACTGTTTGAGACATCGCACGCATTTATTTCTTATAAATACTAACTTTGTTCATACAATGCTACACGTTGTTCAGATGCAGATACAAAATCGGTTATTTATGCATTTTATTTATTCATATTTTCAGTCTTACAAACTATAATTAATAATAAAAATAATGTGACCTCACTGGAGTTACCAGTGCCGAGGACGCTTAGCAAAATACTTTTTTAAAATATTTTTACATTTGAGAATAAACAAAGAAGACTGACTTAATAAGCAGAAATAATTAACAAAATGTTCAGACAGTTTTAAACACAACGTATTTATTTTTATAATTAATTTATGTACATCTATATTATTATTATTTTATTATTCAAAAGAAAACAAGAGCAATTGTAACCAAAAATTACAATATTTACAAATAAATCAAAATTATTAGTTTTCTTTATACGAGTATAAGTAAATACAATGCAAAAAAATAAGAAAAAAAGCGAACACGTGAAAAGCCACTTCGTATAATTTTACTGATAAAAAATGAAATATAACAATAATAATGAAAAAGAACATATGAAAAGATTTTTGTATTGTTGACTGTCTTTAAAAAAATATTTCGTCAGCGGATGCACACGGAGTAACTCCAGATTAGCCTTCCTTCCTTTCTTCTTTTAAACAAGGTAAAATAAATTGAATATAATATAATATGAAAATGTACAAAAAAATAAAACACATATATACTTAACCTCAATATCAAATACATAGATGGCGCTCCAAACGCGCTAGCGAAAGATTTCCCTGTTTCATGACATATATACTAAAACCAAAAATGTCACCGATATGGATATTCGCTAATAAGCGGAATGGGGAATGTTGTAGAATTCTACATAAAAGTGGCCACTTGAACCCAACCTATGACAGGTCATAAGCCCTGTAAACGCTCGAATATCCATAATCTTGAAACAAAAATTCTACCCATCTCTGTAGTGATATAAATAATAATATACCTACTCCCCCTTGGGATAAAAAACCCAGAATTGTGTGTGTATAAATATGTAAATATATATACATACCAAAAATAATATTGTGTAAAAACACATATAGGTTTATACTTCGTTCACACGTAAACTTGTCCCACCACTGTTCCATCTGAGACATTGTTCCAATTCATAAAGGTGCTGGACATTAGACAATCTTTTTTAAATAGTCATTGACACATTTCTGGTCATGCGGTTGCAAGAGTAGATCCCAGCAGAATGCTCCTACGAGGCTTTCCTGTAATTTAAAATTATTTCATACCAAAAACACGTACGACGTTTGAAGAATTTCTCTTTTGTGGCACCAAGAGTATTCAATGTCCTGGATGAACATATTCAGTTCTCCAAAATGAAAGCCATTTTCAGTAGGAGTATACACATTTAGATTTTGTCTAAGGGAAGAGACCATTGCAGGAGACTGCTGTGAGATATTGCATAGATTTATATACTATTAAACGTGTTGTCCGGTTGCTTTTTGAAATATATATGTGTTTATGTAATAATATTTTTTATTTTTTATTTTTATTATTAAATTATGTACGTGCTTCCACTTTCCATTATGTTGTATCCCAACTCAACACAGGGCCCTTGGCCTCATAGAGTTTGGGATACGTTATTTTTGTATTTTTTTGTAATATGTATGTATTTGTATGAATAAAATATATTTTTTAAAAATGACATTTTTTCGTAATCCATTCGCTCTTCATGTGCAAACCAACGTTTAGCTCTTTTCGTGATTTTGGTGATAATACATATACAACCTTACGTAATGTACGGATTTCGACATTTGTGCACCTATCATACACATTTTATCAAATATTCACCAAGAAGATCGCATTTCGAGAAAAATCAGCCCGTTTTATTAATTGTTTTTCCAATTTCATACTTTGCATAAGAATCAGCACCAGAGCTCCATTGTGAACTGCTCATTTAGTGTTTCTTTATAAAGAAAAGGTCTCCGTTTTACTGAAGTAAATCTATTTATTATAATAAAACTGTATTTAATTTGCAGTGCAGAAAACTCAGCTCAATTATATGCAATGCATACATTCACTGTAACAAATTTAAATACCTAGTAATTAACCTTGAAAAAAACAGTGATAATTGTATAATTTATTACCAAATTAATCATTTGGTGACTTGTATGAAGGGCGTCAGAGTTAAGTACTTTAAAAAAGTTTATCACAATAATCTTAACTAACTAACTAACTAACCATCACGCCATTTCCCCGGAGGGGTAGGCAGAGAGGATAGAACGCCACACCACTCTGTCCTGGCACACTTCCTTTGCTTCCTTCACATTCATACATCTTCTCATGCACGCACGTCGATTATTCCGACTTTTCACATGACCACTTTCAAGAATTTGTTGTACTTGATCATGCCATGTCTTTCTCGGCCTTCCTCGACTTCTACAACCAGACACATTCGCATCATAAATCTTTTTGGCCGTTCTTTCATCATTCATTCGCTCTACATGACCGAACCATCGCAAAAGACCTTTCTTAATTTTGTCGATAATGCTTAACTCAGCCTTGCATTCTGCTCTAATTTCGACATTAGGGCACCTATCATACATTGTTTTTCCGCACATTCGCCTGAGGGATCGCATTTCAACAGCATTCAGTCTACTTTCGTCCCTTTTTTTCCAACTCCATGCTTCGCTTCCATACATTAGGGTTGGTACCAGAACTCCATTATGAGCTGCTAATTTAGCGTCTTGCGATAGACACTTATTTGCTACGACAGACTTTAAGGCACCATTAACTCTGTTACCGGCACTAACCCTCCTTTCAATATCCTTGTCCATATTTCCATCTCTAGTAAACATACTACCCAGATATACAAATTCTTCGACCTGTTTCAAACTATCTCCATTTACTACAATCTTACATTCAGTCATAGTTACATTTCTTTCAAAGACCATGACGTTCGACTTTTGCACATTCATTAGCAAATCACTCTCCTTGCACACTTCGTAAACCTTTGTAACCAAGGATTGCAGTTCCTCTTCGCTGTCAGCTAGGAGGACTGCGTCATCGGCGTACAGAAGGCAACTGACAATTAGATTACTCATTTTCGCTCCCACATCCATACTTTTCAATTCTTTCATACATTTATCCATGTATATGTTGAATAACCACGGTGACATTACACATCCCTGTTTGACTCCTTTAGGGATGTCAAACCAGGAAGTTAATGACCCATTTACCCTTACACACGATACACTATCTTTGTACAAAGAAGCAATAGCGCGGACAAGGTTGTCACTCACTCCATACTCCATAATCTTAATTGATTTATATAAAATATAACGGAAATGGATTTTTGTTACGGAATTTACAATTAAGATAATTAGTGCCAAGAGAAATTAAATATAAAAAACATTTTCTCAGGTGCAATAAGAATTAGAACAGTAAATTGTTCGGCAAATGCCGCCTATATTATACCACAATCTGGATACACATATTCTCCTCTACGGATGCGAATCGTGGCACCTCACTAGGGCCGAAAACAGCAAAATACTAAGTTATGGAGAATATGTGTCTCAGGAGAAACTTGGGTGTGCGGTGGTTTGACTTTGCGAGAAACGAAGTAATAAGAAAACGGACGCAGCAAACTCAGGTGACAACTGTCACCAATACAGTTGGCTGTGCCATATTCTGCAGATGCATCCTGAGAGTCTTAAGGCTGTAGTCCCCTAAAACGCACGAAATTGAGGAAATCATACGATTTTGCTATTTTCAAACGAATGTTTTTTTTAAATTGCGCAATAAATAAAAATAAAAAAATAGATCAAAACAATAATTTCACAGGTATTTCTATTGAAAAATATACTTAAACGTTTTATATAACTTAAATATAAATTCTTTTCGGCCGTTATAACCGGTACCAGTATGAAGGTAATAAAAACCTAAATAAGATATTGTTAGAAATTGAATATTACAACCATAATTATCTTTTTTTTTTAAAAGAGAATATTTTTTTTTTTTAAATGGTTTTATCTAAAATGTTTCAATGACTATTTTTTTAAGTATTACCGAAGGCACAATTTTACGTGGAAATAAAAGAGAATGATAAAAAATTTATGTGATTTAAAATGGTTGAATTTCTTTTTGAAAACAAAAAATAAAAAATTTTCTTCCACTTTTTTACTGTTCAATTTATTACTTTTAAATAATTAGAAAAAAAATGTGTTCAAAACTTAGTATTTATATGAGAATTGAGATACCAAAGTTTAGTCTAAATTTGAAATGGCGTAATCTCCCGGTTGAATATAATTATATTTTAGTTGTATAAAACATTTAGGTATATTTTTTAATAGAAATACCTTCAAAAATGATTGTCACTATTTAATTGTTATAAATGTTTTTTTATTTTTCATCATCGCCCGATTTTTAAAAAACGTTTTTTTTAATGGCAAAATCGTATGATTTCCTCGTTTTTCGTGCGTTGTACCCGACTTCAGCCTTAACCACGTTTGTCTACTTAACAAGACATTAGGTCCGCTGTTGACAGTTCGTCGGAAGTTGGTAAATATCAGATCTCCAGAAAGCCTTAATACTGTTGAATGTGGCGCCTGCTACTTCTAGCAGGCACTCCCAGTTCTTTTTGAAAGCTTCCATTTTTCGTAACATATACTCCAAGGTATTTGAAACTTTCGACGATTCCGATGATTTAGTTTGACAGAGTCAGGGGATTTTGAGCATCAAGGCACAAAGTGTTACATAGTACATGGGTTTTTGCAATATTTAATTTTAAGCCCACGCATGCATAATTTCTATTTAGCTTATCTACAGCGATCTGAAGACCTCCGACAGAATCGTCAATTATCGGCATACTCTAGGTCGCAGAGTTTTTGAGAGGAGGAGATGGATATTCCTCGATCTAGTGGAATTGACTTCTTTTGGATGAAATCTATATATGTATATTCTTTAACTTATAGGATTACCCTCGGTCTTTAAAATGGATTTGATTATGTGGAGGAACTGTTTACACTATAATAATGAATAATTATAATCGATGAAAAATTAAACTTCATTAAACAAATACAGAACACAACAAATAAAAGAATGAAAACTCTGGGATTTCTGTTGCGAGCGATCAGAGATTTTGACTAGGTCCATGTAATGAAAATTTTATATTCTGCGTTAGTACGTAGCCAACTTGAATACAACTCGGTCATATGGTCACAATATTTTAAAGTGTATTTAAATAATATCGAAAGAGTTCAACATATTTTTTTACGTTTCGTTAATTTTATATTAGGTATTCCGGTTGAACATATTAATTACTCATACTTAAATAAATATTTAAATGTACAAACATTAGAAAATAGAACGAAACTAATTGAGTTGTTGTTTTTATTTTTAATATTAAATTCAATATTTGACTGTTCCCAACTGTTATAACTAATAAACTTGTGAGTTCTGGGCTGGGTTACCCGATTTCATAAACTATTATATGTAAATGTATCTACAACAAACTACAGTGCACACTTTCCAATAAAAATAATTCATGCGTTTGCAAATGAATACACAAGCGATATAGATATATTTAATGTAACACTTTTGAATTTTAAAATGCAGTATATAAATTTACTATCTTCAAATTGAAATACCTAAATAATACTATGTTGATTTTAATTGTGTACTATTTACTGACTTATATATGTATTCTAAATTATTATTTTTTCTTACTTGTTCTAATTTTAAGATTCTCTTAATATAACTGATACGAAAAATGCACTTCTATTCTCTCCACTGCAATATATGCATGTATTATTATGTATATCCATATTTTATTTACTAATATGTAAAGATGATTTTTTTTATTATGCATCTATATTTTTCTTACTCCTCATAATTCTTTTTTTTTTTTTGCTACTTTTGTGTAAAATACATTACAATCTTAATATTTAAAAATGCACTTCTGTTTTTTCTACTGCAATATATGTATGTACAATATGTAAAGTATAACAATTAATTTTATACTAATATGTAAATATGTGTTTTTTCTATATTTTTATTTTTATTTTTCTTCTTTATTTTTTTTACTTTTGTTTAAAACACATGTTTGTCTTTATATGTGTATATATATGTAAAACATGTAAAAGACTACAACCTACAAGGCGTTTAAATAAATAAATAAAAATAAATAATATTTTTTCGAAGATGTTTCGCCAAATTATTCGCTGTAATAAATATTTTTAACCTTTTGAGGTATTGCAAAAATATCAAGAGGATATTTCGTGCAAAATACATATTTGTACAAATCATGTTATGTTAACGCGCGCAAGAGACACCTATAAGTATGGCGGCATATTTCGAAATGCCATTTTCACAAATTAACTTTTATTGCATTTAGCGTCGAAGAAGCAACCAGAAATTTATCAAATCTCCCGCAGTTTTCCTCTTTACTTGAATAATAAATATGAAAATACAAGCTCCGAGATCTGAAAAATATTAAACCACATAAATTAACATTTTACGTGAGAGATAATGCGACGCATATTTTCAGCAGTACGTTTCAATTATTATTTATGTTTAAAGCATTTAATTTGTGGTCAAAAATTTTAACAAATGTTTGTATATAACTCAGACTCATAATTATTTAGAGAAGCCCTCGAGCTTTTTTGCATAGAACAAAAGCGTTTGTAAAATTTGGTCTAGTTTTAGTTTAGTTTTTATTTTAATAACAAACGTGTAATGGACGGTTTTGGTAAGCGCTTGCAAATCTCAACGCAAATTTCTACGGCCTTTTGTATTTATTTATATATACGCTCAATAGGCATTTTTAAGGACTTATTTAACATAGAAAATTATTATAAAGGAAAGTAGAAAGACACAATGGGCCTGACTTATTAGATTTCCTCATACCAGGTTTATATTAAGAAATAACTATACCCAGTTTAACTATTTATAACCGATATAAAAAAAAAGCTTACTTATACAAATATTTATTACCATAGAATAACAATTCACGGGTTATTTCATGCCTATTTTTTGAAACAGCCAACACTGATATGTGCGCATGCGCAGTAACTTTTATAACAACACAAACCAACGTCAAAGTCAAATCGAGACTACTGTCAGTGTAATCGAGAACATGAAGAAAACCGTTAGAAATCAAAATTAGGAAGAAGAGGAGAAGTTGAAAACGAATTCTATAGTTTATTTTTGTTTCTTTTTTATCACAATTGATTAAAGCACAAACAAACATATAACATTTCATATAAGTTTCTATGGTCACTATCCCAGAATTAAACCGAGTTTAACTTTTTGCGAGGTTTATAAGTAATACTTTTTGCTATACCATACTTATTCTACCACTATTCTCAAGCTTAACTTTGTACCCGATTTATAAGTAAGGCCCAATGGTATATAGTAGACTTGGTGGGAGTGGAAGCAGGAGAGAGGTGTTTATAATTGAATTTGATTTAGTCATCGTATGAAAGAAGACAACTTGTTATCAAAAAAATCAAGACTGGTATGTTTGTTGGCAGACTTAAGAATTCTGGGCATAGGGGAATGAAAACCATAGTTAGTTCCATGGTTATCGGTATGAAAGAGTAAGTTTTGTCTGAGGTTTCCAGTTGGGATATTTAATTTTATTGAACTCAGTAGTTTAGACGCATCATAGAGTGAGTTGAGAATTTTAGATAGGACTAAAAGGTCGGATTTATTTTGACGGTCTTGAAGAGAAGATATATTTAAGCTAGATTTAAATATTACCTGCAGCTTATACCTTTGCATAAATCCTCGAGGTATCCTCGTAGTATGTCCTCTCAGACCTCCCCTCTATTGCATCGTGTAGTAGACCCCCGTGACACACTACGTGACTAATCCGTCTTGCAATATTGTTAATTTTTCCCATTGAATAGTTGATCTGAACCATTTTTCTCATATGGCATGTTCTCCATTTTACAATCAGAAGTCACGTAATCAATTAATTTTAAGATAAGTTCAATTAAGGATTGTCCGCCAAGCTACTTAACAGTATTTTCTTATCCAAACTTTGTAACGGACACCTCTAATTAAATAGTGTTCCCAATACTCATGTTATCTAGAGTAAATTAAACTCGGCACTAATGACAAATTACGTTTGATAAACTAGTATGCAAATGAATTAATCTTTACCTTGAACGGGTGATTTGGGTTAAACACCAAAATGAATTAACTAATGTGTATGGTTGAAATGAATAAAAATTGTATTGATGAGTACCTACAACATGCTTTGGAAAATTCTTTTAAGTTCGAATGATTTTATTCAGCCTTTATTTAAAATATTGCTAGAATCCATGTACAGTATATAAAAATCATCAACCGTTTCAGACCTGAATTAATTCCTGTGAACATAAAAAAAAAAATATTCTGTGTGTACTAAAGAAATTATTAGTAATTTTTTTGCATTTTCAATGTTTTTTTTAAATCTTTTGTACTTTATAAATTAACTCCATTTTGTTTAATTAATAGGTCCCAAACTGATAATCAATGCACAAAATTAATTTTAAAAACGTTTAAAATTTGCCTTACATATATTTTAAAAGAACGACAGGAATTCGTGCCAAAATAGACAAACCAGCCAGAAGCCAGCTGTCATAGTTTTTTTTAATGTTTTTTTTATTTTTTTATTCAGATAACAAATAAAGATACAATGTTACTACTAAATACATTTTTTTACATTAATTTAATACATATATTTACATTAACGGTTTCCATTGAGTAAAATAAATAAACAATTCTTGTGTACATAATGGGGAGTGACGTCTTACAATAGTTTATTTTATTTTAATCATTAATATTTTTAGGATAACATATATAAATTACAAAAAAATGATACATAAACGGCGTTTTAATGAGTGCTACATAAAGAAGAATTATAAATGTAACTTTTCACTTCTTTCTTAAATATATTATGTTCCTGACAGTACTTTTAATTATCTTTGTTCATTTCATTAAAGAAAAATATTCCTCTGTAAGTATAATGATGTTGTGCTGTAGTGGTTTTTTTTTGGGAATTAAGATATTATCACCTGTTCTAGGTCGCGTACTTACGTTTTGTGACCTAGAAATACTACTTTTTATTTTGTCTTTAAGTATTTGAAGCAAACAATTCTTTTTATTCAACAATTTTATATCTAAAACCTTAATTTAAAAAAATAATTGAACAGTGGGAAAAGTAGATGGTTTTTTCAAAATAACTTTTGTAATTAATTTTTATATTTTTTTGACCGGTAAAATGTTTGTTTTAAAAGCACCACCCCATTTGATTACTCCGTACTGTAATTTGGATTGGGTTAATGCAAAGTTAATTGATTTTAATTTTTCGATGGTTAATATATTCCTTCTAATAAATACTATCTAATAAATACATGTTTATTTAAGTTTTCTCATTCTATTTGTAATATTATTTATTTGCTCCTTCCATTTAACATTTTTATCAATTATAATGCCTAAATATTTTATGCTTATTTTTTCAGTGATTTGAAGGCAATTATCATTATGAAATTGATACCCTTCATTGTACTTCATTTATTCATTGTATTTTATTTTTAATCACATTTTTTTTTACAATAAACATAAGAGGTAAAACAGAGTATTTAATAAATAAAAAATAAATACAATACTTACATATTATCAGTAAGAATAGTAAACAAAAAAATCCCACAAAGGCATGGTCCGTTCGTGGGTATATAAGAAAAGTTTATGAATTTTTCTTATATACCCACAAAGGTATGGCCCGTTTGTGAGTATATAAGAAAAGTTTCGCTTCTATAATAAATAGTCAGGTATAATATTTTTGAGTAATTTAAGAAAGAGAAAATAAAATATTCTGTAATAAATTAGAAGGTACTTATTTATTTTATAGTAATTAAAAATGGAAATAAAAAATATGAGAAAACATAAATATATTCCTAATTATTAAAGGGCAACAAAATACGTATATAATAGAAAAAAGAGTTACTATCTTTAGTTTTTCAACAATATTTTGAGTTTGTCCAAATTTTTGTAGACAAGGACTGGATTCAACTCCCTGGGGAGCTGTTTATATTAACATATTACAACAGAGATGAAGAACATTTGAACCAGCCATTGACAGGTCATAAGCCCTGTAGATGCCTGGACTTTTATATTACCTTCTCTTAAATGTTCTTCATCTCTGTTGTAATATGTTAATATAAACAGCTCCCCAGGGAGTTGAATCCAGTCCTTGTCTACAAAAATTTGGTCAAACTCAAAATATTGTTGATAAATTACCTGGTCCATGAAAAAGTATAGAAATTGAAAAAATAATATTTTCAGGCGTTGCCTAGTATGTAGGTGAAATAATTCAATTCGTTGAATCTCACCTGCATAAATAAAGGTTTCAGCTCTTTAACTTCACAAACATCAACAGATGAAATAATTGAAGGAATATAGATGTTCAAATATAGGCAGAATGGTGAATGTTACACAGTGTGTAAAGTGGCCACTTAAACCAGCCATTGACAGGTCATAAGCCCTGTAGATGCCTGGACTTCTATATTACCTTCTCTTAAATGTTCTTCATCTCTTTAGTTTTTAATAGAAGGAAATTTTTGAATCATTAGATGCGCAAAGGGAATAATGATTATAATTGTTGGTAACTTTATTGTATTATAACAAGATTGTTTAAAAAATAATTTTAAATAAATACTTCTTCTTAGACCAGTCGGTTTGATCAAAAATATTAACAGAATAATCAATTTTTCGATCCACGCAGTCCAGATTTAACTCGATGATGAGAACAGAAAACATGGCTGCATAATACAGACCAGCAAGTTTACTTCGACATTCCTACGGCAAGTTGACATTCGCCCGCTTTTTGTGGGAGATTACATAATATAATTTACATACATACGCGCTCTAATTGATCGCAAGTTGGCCAACGACTTAATTGCACATACTCAAGAGAGATATGAGATCTGACGCAGCTTTTTCGTACTGGGAATGTGTGGACAATGTACATGTATGTATGTTTTCCAAAGATCTATTACGTAAAAAGTTTTGTTCAGGTTATTATAACTATTAGACACAGGAGCAAAAAAAACATAACGTAGATAGAGAAGTGTGTAAAATAAAGTAACGCTTCTGACGTCTTGTTTTTTATAATTACAAATAGGTTGAGTTTAATTTATCTGGTACAGGTAAACGTTGTTTTGCGCCGGTTCGATTTACGCCGATTTAAAATTATGCCGGTTAGTTCAGGGGCGCGGCGTGGGATTCCCCGGTTCAGCCGACACCAGACGACAGTAGGCGCCGCGATTCCAATCGCAGACACACTTTTACACGTTGTTTTATTCTATTTCCGTTTGCGCGAGCAGCCTATTGTTTGTGTGAAATTGTTTCAGAGTTAGTTTTTGTTTGTTTTTTAAGAAAAATAAAAAGGTAAGATTAAATATATTTTTTTATTATTATTGAAATTAAAAGAATATTTAAATATTTGTAGATGATTATAATGACTATGATTCTGGAAAAACGGAAGCAACTAAAATTGGATGCTTTTTTTTAAAAAGTGTGAAAATTTAATTTAGTACCGACGAACTGGTGAGTTGGTATTTATTATAAAAAATGAATTACTTATATCAAGAGATTTTTTTTTTTTTGCAAACGAATTTAAACTGTATTTATTAAATACATTTATAATGTATGCATGTATGTATTAAATAAACATGTTAGATTGTTCTTAGAATTTTGACACGGAACCTAACCTTATATCTACCATTATATTTGTGTTCATTTTGCGCTGATTTTTTTTACGCCGGTGTCTCTCGGAACGGAACCCCGGCGCAAAACGTTTATCTGTATTTAATACACGTGTTGGGTACCTTAAGCATGAATTTTAAAGTAGCGTTTTATTGACATTTGGCCCAAATTTGAGAACGACTATATCGGGTTTTGTTTTAGGTGTTTAACTGTTTATCTCCTTTTTATACTACTTTTAAGATTTAAGTCCCTCGATGGCGATCTTTCAACACATGACGACGCTGTAATAATTAATTATTATTCTTTACATGAACCTGTATCAAGAAGTTCAGTTTTATTAACACCATTTGTATTAATTTCTTCGTTTCGAGAAACTTCGCCGTTCAATGAAATGCTCTAATTTTTACCCCGCGTAGGAAAACAGTTTTTTTAACCGATTTCCTGTTGTACTAATTTTCCCCATTTTTCGAAAAATCATACTCAATTTTTTCACTAGTTGTATCATATAAAATTGTGCTGACAAAACATGTAAATTTTTCTATAAAAAGAGGTTTAACACAAGAAAACAAATTGGCTGTCGAAGGGAAAATTTCACAAACATTTCATATTTTTTCCATTGACTTTTCCAAAAGCAATTAAAATTTTGGTAATACAGTACGCTATGAAATTAGATATTAAATTAGAAAAAAAACATTGCCGTAATTTAAATTTCAAGTTAGCGATTCTCAATGCAGCTTATAGCAATCAGTTAAAGGAAAATGATTACTAAACTGGTGACTCGTATGTGCGGAAAGTGGAAAATTCGAAATATATATTCGTTAACTACATAAGTATTTCTTTAGTTAACTATAAATTGTTTTCCGTGCAATGTACACTAGACTAGACGGGACTAATTATTATTGTTGGTGGAACTTTGTATGTCTCTGCAGTGAAGAAAACTTCCGGGAAACTAGCTAAGGAAATAGTGTTCCTAAACTTACATAATTTGTACATTATTACGCGAAAGTTCTCCGAGAAAGTCCCTAGCACTTAATAAAGATACGAATGAAAACGAAACACTTGATTCCTTGTTAGGGAAAACAATAGGGATACAATATACATAAAAGAAACTATGCATAAAATAAAGCCTGTAAAGCAATATATTAAACAATTATTTTTAGAACTCAATGTAGTTAAAAAAAGGAAACGTATAAAATAGTCAAAAGAACTTTGTTTGTGTGTGTGTGTATGTGACATGAGTGAACTAATCAACTTATAAGACAAATTTACCTTGCTTTTTTCCAAGCAAACTATCATATTGCAATTCTGCTTGGGGAGGTTGCTCTCGTTCAATCCTTTAACCAGTGAAAAGCACAAAAATGGATCATGAAGATCATTCTCGAAAAACTCTTAAAGTACCCAACGGAAGATCTATTCGCTGAGTTAAAGATGTCGGATGTAAGACAATTGTTTGTGAGGTGCCTACAACTTAAATTTTATAAATTAAGTGAGGTCAAAAAAACCCAACAAAATATAAACACTTGTTTAGCCACACAAATTAACTGTATTGTCTTTATTGATTTATTGCCAAATATATAAGACTCAAAATGTAAAACAAATTTTAAAATAAAAATAACTGCACATATAAATAGTGCAGAGAGATTTAAAAAAAAAATATATGCAAATCAAAAAACGTAGCTTTATATTTGCTTTTTATTATATATTGTACTATATTATTTATGTTTAAGTAACATGTATTCTTGGCACATACATATATTTTATATTTGTATAATAACGATTTTTAATTTTTTACATTTGATTTGCTAGGCATTTATAATTAAGTAGTTTTAGTTACTTTTTGTTATGTTATTGTTTTATTAGCATAGGAATACTGATGCTCTAAAAGATAAAAAATCTCCATCTTAAAACAGGCTGAGCCATGTAAAATGGAGACTATCATAAACAGAGAACACTCCGTTTTCATTTTATAGTAAAATATTTCAAATAGATTCTCTGTTATTAAATATGTATACTAATTTTATGCAATAAAACAAATTATATTTATATTTTTTTAAATAGTAGAAAAGGAAAAAAATGTGAAAACGTAAAAACAAATTATAATTGAGAAACATCATTTGTACAAAATAAATGATTAACAATTATCATTTTGAATGAAGATTTACTACGGTCAAATAGATCTATCGTGTTGACCTGTAAATTGTAATTCCGAGCTATACGAATCATGGAAGAATAACTATGCGCATAGTTAGTACGAACTGCCGCTGCTGGTAACATATTTGTGTGCCCCCGACGTGTTATCCGTTCGGGATGTTTTGTAATCCACCCGAAGTGGCTTAGCAAATACCTGACGCGTTATCCACCCTAGTAATAATCGAAACAAACTAAAATCTTTCATGAGACATTTATGGCGTAGCCGAGATATTACAACGAAAACGAGAATATTGATGTTGAGTGACGTTGGCAGGCGCTTCTAAGGGGTGATTTTGTGGCGTAACGAAATTGAACAGTGCAAATAATAATGATCGTCCGAGTGATTCCAAAAAATCCCGAACAGGAGACGCATTTTTTTATTTTTTTATTTGAAATTAATTTATAAACCGCTTCGGATTATTTCTTTATTTAAGTGATTACTGAAGCATCAGGTACATTTAGGGACAACGAAAGTCCTGAATCTAATTGACAGATATATTATTTTTCATGAACAACATGGACGAAAGCCAAAATAATTTTAATTTGGTACAAAACCGTTGAATAACGAATTCATGAATTAAAAATTATTAACAAAAACAGTTTCTGTACCGTAGAATTAAGAATAGTACAGAAAGATCGTAGAATTATATTAGAATACATCGGACTGGGTCTGAAAATCCCCCCACTTTGCCCCACTTTCGCCGCGCGCATTCGTGAAGTTGCCACGTGATTTTGCCAGGTGGGAAAAAATATAATCATATAATCAACACAAATGTAAGGTTACAAAAAAAATCAATTTGTTAATTTCTCTAAAATTTTATTGTGCACGCAGAAAAATGGATTAACACAACAGAGTAGATAAGTAAAGGGTCATCTAATAAGAGTAATTAAATTAATGAACCTTGAACATAAAATTTAAAACACATCTTATGTTACATAAAACTGATAGTTTTATATCATGTTAAATAGTATTTGATGTTTTAAAGATAATTTCGGTCAAATGTTCACCACGGCGTTGTTTAATCCGAGGTCCAATTTTTATTAATTCTTTCATTAGATGAGCAAAGTAGGGAAACAAAAATACTACCCTGGCAACACTAACGAAATATCAATTTTGTTTTCTGTGACAATCTGACAGATGGAAAAATAATTCAATTTATAAGTAATGCATTTGCTACTTACACGCGCATTCGATAATTACACATAAAATGTGATTCAATCCCATTTATTTAATTATTTAAGATCGCAGAAGTATTTATACACTTTAAAACGACACAACACGGCATAGTTGAATTCAAATCGGGAGTTGCGTACTGAGCAACGTCTACAAAGAAACTAATGGGTCAAAACGTAAAATTACTATTTTAAGAGTAGTTTAGTCGCCTTCTGTTTGATGCGCGTATGCGGTTTCTGGACTATTCTTAATTCTATGTTCTGAACATAAAATACCATCGAAAGAAGTTGCGATAGTACAGATAAAGATAATTGCAACAGTGACGTGCCTTCTTCATAGACGGAGTTGACCTGTTCGCTCTCCACGCTCTGCAAGTTCTCCTCCCTGTCGTCGTCCCCCGGGTCAGGGGGCGCGGCCCGGGGCAGGATGTCCGCCAGGGACGGGGGACGCAGGCCCGCCGCGCGCTGCGGAAACAGCCTCCGCTGCAGGTAGTGCTCCAGGATCTCCTGCGTGATGCGGTTCTGGCGCGCCAGCTCGTCTAGACGGAAACAAACGGCGTCAGAAGATGTTTCACTTTGAATTTGGAATGTGTTCAAATCGAACGCATCCGCGGCGGTGCGGTGCGTTGAAAATAAATGAATGGATACACTTTAACGCCAATATTGATGTTTTATTCAAGTTTTAACAATGTTATGTTATTTTTTACAATATTTTTATTCGATTAGTCATTTGAATTTTTACTATTTTATTATTTATAAATAAAAAAAATCTCTTTAACATCATGAAGATTTTTCAAATCATCTTTTTTAAATTCTACTTGTCGGGTTGTTTGATCGTAATAAACAGTTGAAAATCGAAATCAAAAGTAACAATCTTTGAATACACAATATTTTTATATAAAAAAAGAATTCTTTTTTCCAAATATTAATTGACACTAACATATTACAACAAAGATGAAAAACATTTTAGGGAAGGTAAAATAGAAGTCTAGACATCAAAAGAGCTTATTACCAGTCACTGACTGGTTTAAGTGGCCACACTACACACTGTGTAACATTCACCATTCTGCCCATATTTGAACATCTAAATTCCTTCAATTCTTTCATCTGTTGACATTTGTGAAGTCAAAGAGCTGAAACGAGCTGGGGCGAGATTCATCGGATCAAGTTATTTAGGCTACATACTAGATTTATTTATTGTGTATGCAGACAATTGGTAGAATTCCATATTTAATTTGGTAATGTATCCAAAATAAAACAAGTTTATTGGATTGTAATTCTACTTTATTTTTTATAAAATATACAATGGGTATATTGTGACGTGTTTCGCCTTGTTAGGACATTTTCAAACAAACTAACTTAATTTTGATTTTGATTTAATTGACATTAAACATGAATGAAACCTGTGTAAAACACCAATGTAGAATTTCAACAATAATTTTTAAAATAAACCTGTATAAATGAAATCAATATTTTTTATAATTATTACATTAATTTTAAAGTCATACCCTTACAAACGTTTTTAAATAATTGAAGGTTTTTCCCCAATATAACCAAAATATTCCTCTAATATACTCAGTATACCCTAATTGAATTTTAATTACTCTCCTTATTTTGGCTTGTATAGAAATCCACAAACATAAAATCGCAATTATTTTTAGTATATAAGGAAACTTAGTAAATATTTAAGTTAGTTTGTTTGAAAATGTCCTAACAAGACGAAACGCGTCACAATATACCCTTTGTATATTTTATAAAAAAATAAAGTAGAATTACAATCCAATAAACTTGTTTTATTTTGGATACATTACCAAATTACATACTAGATGCCTAGACCTCTATATTACCTTCTCTAAAATGTTCTTCATCTCTGTAGTAATATGTTAATATTATCAGCTCTCTACGAAGTTGAAACCAGACCTTGTCTACAAAAATTTGGACAAACTGAACATATTGCTGATTAATTGATACTATTGATTTATAACTATTACTAAATGATCAAGCAAATATCATTCTAATATCACAATTATATTAATTATTAATTATTGTGAATCGAGTCTCGAAGATGGCGCAAAAGCCTTGAAACCGGTCGCTAGTTATTTCCAATTTGTGTATCGTTCGTTTTTTATTTCTATAATAAATAGAAAAATACAGATATGTTTTTATTGTGCATTAAATTAATGTAAAAATTGAATAAAAACTAGCTCGTGCCAAACTATTACTAAATAATAGTTTGTCGGCGCGTTTCTTATACAGAAAAATATAAAATTATCGTAAAAAATAACTGAAAAAATAAACAAAAAATTAAACCATCTCCTCCCCACTCCGTTTTGGTTGACAGCACCAAATAACTTCCTTAATATTTTTTTAAATACTAATACCATGTTTTTATCTCTTTTGGTCATAACACAGCATTTAGGACTAGATGCAATGACCGGTCTGAGGAGACTTTTGTAAATAATGGTCTTAGTTTTCCTAGTAAACAATTTGGATCCCAGATTTTCAAACAAGCCATAATAAAATATGTTTGCTGCCGATAGCTGCGATCTAATTTCAGTAATATAATTATTATCATTAGTCATTTCAGTACCTAAATATTTGATAGAGTTGACATTGTCTATGTGGTGTGACCCAGCTTCTATTGCCTGCTATGCATAGTACTCGTATATTTGTGACTTTCTTGCTAACATACATTTAGTCTAAGATGTATTTATTTACGGGCCCAAATACTTTATCCAATATCTTGAGACATATTGAGTTATGGTTTTGACATTTTTTTATGGAATCCCATTGTAGTTATGTCACAACTTACAATTGAATATAAGTTTAGTTGTAAATTTAAATACCAGTCTAAAGAAGCCCGTTTGAGGACGAAAGCCAATTCGTTGATTTATTATGTGAAAGTATACCAAGTATTTTAATTTAAAGCTAATTTAAAATAAAAGCTATTAGCTACAATACACCGAGTACCTTTGTTTGCACCTTTAGTAAATTACTTTCGTTAGTCTAGTTCTCGTCTAACTGCCTTGACTAGAGAAATAGTCGGTAACCTGTAATTTTCCACTACGCTCAGACCGTATATTGTATTATATTGTCTCCCAGTAAAGGTATATTCAGTTAAACTTTCTAAATACTGCATGTTATGTTTAAACCCCTCATTTGATATGAATCATATGTAACTTATGTACAGCCAACTTGCATAACTAAAAAAAATAGTTTAACGCAATACGTACAATATTGATATAGGTAAGTTACGACATAAGTTTCTTAGAGCGTTATAACATACAAAGTAGAATTATAAAAATTTATAAAGAAGAAGAAATAAAAGAATTTGTGATGAATAAGTCACTCAGATACCAACATAATATTAAAATTCCTAAATTCCACACAAGTCATGGTCAAAATAGCTTTGTCTTCAAAGGTGTACAAAATTATAATAATCTTCCCAATGAAGTAAACACTATTAAAAATAATATTTCAATAAGAAAATTTAAAGTAAATCTAATGAAATTTTTTGAACACGTGTAAAAACTACATTAAATTTTAATTGGTATGAATGTATTATTGTTTTATGTCTTTATTCAAAATTATATAAACTCTTATAAATAAACAACTACAACAGTGTAAGTCACTCTCCAAGCACAAGAGTTAGTCTCTTTTTTTGGAGAGTTACAGTGATAACATTTACTAGATGTGTAAAAGTAGATATGTACAGATTTTTTTTTAAAACATGTACCTTTAATGTATTTTTAAAAAGGACTTTAGTCAGTTTTTGAGTCTCAACAATTGATTTAACGGATGTAAGAATGCTAGAAGATTTAATTGTTCTTTTTTTAAAATTACATGACAAAACAAATAAACATCCTTTATTTCAATGTTTTTAATTAGGTAAAATAATAAAAACATTGTTGTGTACAATAATGGAGAGTGACGCAGGGGCGAATCGTCCAAATAAGCGATTATGCACAGCTTACCATTATATATGAATTTTATAAAAATGGTTTATAATAACTGTGTTTCTTCATCATCATTTTTTTATGTATATAGTACTGCATATAGCACCAACCGTAGCGTATCTTGATCGTTTTTTTACATGAAGGTAAGATGATTAATCTTACGCTTCAAGTACCAGTCCAGGAACTTTGAAATATTTTAGTGTGAAACACCCTTTTAAATTAATATTTCATATCAACCACGCCGGGAATCGAACCCGAGACCTCTTGCATGGAAGGCAAATGCACTGACCATTACACCACAAAGCCGACGATATTTATGGGAAAATAAATAAAATTATTATTATTTATCAAGTCGCCACCACCATTTATATCTTCCTACGAAAAAAAAATATCTATGAAGTGCGCCTAGCGCCTAGCCTATTCTCAGTGAACGATAAAACTAGCCGATTACCTCAGCTTGCTTCTCCATACAAAAAAAAACGACATTATATTTTACATCTTTAACCCAATCGCGGTTTTTAATACTAAAACAAGCTTGCAGATTACAATAATAATTTAAAGATTCTCTCTTTGGAAATAAGTATTTCGAGCATTATTTCCGAACGAGTATTTTTCTTTGATAGAATACCGTTGACACATTATGTATCACAAAAGACATGTGCAATTTGAAGTGGCCGTTTTTGGTATTATTCATTTTAAAAGTAATCGGCCATTGATCAGTGTTATATTTCAATCATAATGGCAATATCAGCTAAATGCCATTAGGATATTTTTTGATGAACTTTTGTATTAGTGTTGTATTAAAATAGCAAAGAATTAGGCTGCGTTTATTGCAATATTCTTAGCGAAGTTAATAATAATTGTTGTTATAATTGATTTTCACATAAAAAATAGCCATTTAAAATAATATATATTGCTTATAAGTAGATACAAATTAATGAACTTTTATTGTAGATTAAAAACCATTGCTCGCCGCTGGAGTGACGTCTTACAATTAAGCCTTTTATATTATGTAAAAAAATAATTTCTTAAAACTACAAATAAATTTACCAAATATTCAGAGTTTTTAATTTAAATGCCATAAAATAATTTTGAATACAATTTTGAATATCGTGTTTAAGTGTTATGTAATCCTGATTGTATTTTTGTTAATTTTATTGATTTCATTAAATAAAAATATTCCTCTGTAAGTATAATGATGACTTTTTGTTGTTTTTCATTGAGGAATAATTGAAATATTATAAGTCGTAAGCTTTGTACGAAACAAAAACATTTTTAGATATCTGATTTACCTATATAGATTTGAAACAAACAATTCTCTTTGAATATTAATTTTTTGTCTAGAACTTTGAATTCTTTAAATAATTGAGCAGTGGGAAAAAGCATTTTTCATGATATATCATACGTATATTATTATTTTTGATGTCTTTATGTTTTTCCATATATATTTGGTGTTACTTCGTTTTTTTTTGTTTCAATTTATTGTCAAAAAACTTTTTATATACAGCAATATTATAATAATGATTTTCAATTGTCTCTGCACCATTCAACCATTTTAAAGTTGTATTTTTTTATATTATTACTGAACCAAAGTGTAAGCTAACTTAATCACTTAAAATTTGTTAATATCAAGAGATTTTCAATAAAAATCGAAAAAACATGCAAATCCAAAATGATGAAAATATTACATTGATTCACGATATAATGTTGAAAGGGAAAACGTACTTATGTTTCCCGCCAACATCCGAGTAATCGTACCGGATACGAGAGCAAGTGATCCGGAAGTTAGTTCCGGTGAACTGAGATGATCCAATCAGCGCGCACATTTACCGGAAATATTCCCAGTCACGTGGGTGCCTGTAATTGGCTCGTGTCTCTCGACTCTTGGAAGTAATATTAAAAGCCGATTCTCGGTAATACATAATACCGGCAGCATTTCATTCCATTTATTTGTAAAATATTCACTTAGGAACCTACTTATTTACAAGGAAATAAATACAAACATTTTTTTAATTATCATCACCATGCCCTTTTCCGCACACAGTGGTGCATAGAGCACTGTATTAGTAAATCAAATTAAGAATAATTCCATCTGTTATATAAAGGTAATGCAAAAAAAAAATACGCCACAGGTGTAAGTACAAAAACAATGAAATATTGCATTTATAAAACCTTGAAAATCAATATTTCATGTTCTTTCTGCCAGGAATCGAACCTAAAACCTCGAAAATGGAAGGTGAAGGCGTCAATCAGTATGCAACTAAGCGGACGTATTTCCACTCGATTGACTTATTCACGATATTTACCCGAGAGCAGTCATCGAGTCGAAAACTCTCGTCCAGGGTTCTGGTTGTATTTCACTCAGAGAACTGTATTTCTTATTCGCCTGGACACAGAAAACAAAAATACTCGTTTTAAAGAGTTACCAATTTTTTATATGAAAAAGTATTTGATTTTTTTGAGCACTTTAGCCAGAAGCAAATAGCCGTCCCAGAAATCGATATTTTTTAGTCTTTTTTTTTATTTTGGGATTTTTTAAAATAAATACAATTTTTTGTAAATAGCTGTCTAGAAAACGGAATTTTTACTTTTTAAAAAATTTATTGCCTTTTTTTAACTAACTAAAAGTGAGTCTTAGCAACCGCCTTGTGTTCACATATAATTTATGAACATTGAACTGCATCTCAACAAATTTGTATTATTATACCAATGTCTTATTTATTTATTAATATAAACGCCCAATGGGCATTTTTAATGACATTTTCATACATAGAGTTTTTTTATAAAGGAAAGTAGAAAGACACAATGGTATATAGTAGACTTGGTGGGAGTGGAAGCGAGAGAGAGGTGTTTTTGAATTTGATTCAGTGATCGTTTGAAAGAAGACTACTTGATATCAAAGAAATAGGGGAATGAAAACCATAGTTAGTTCCATGGTTATCGGTATGAAAGAATAAGTTTTATGAATTATTTAATGCTTATTGTTCGTGAAGCATCATAATTCCAATAAAAAAAATAAAAGGGAAATATAAAAACGTTGATTTGATATCATATTTCAATAAACTTGGCTCAATTACACTTTTACCTGCCATTATTTCTGGTTTAGCTAATTGAAAAAATGTGCATTCTGGTAATGAGATCCTATCTGAATCCATTATATGTCTAGAAACTACAACGCGAGCATAATATAACATTACCATGATTTCAATCTTGCTGTAACCCAGTCACTTGTAGAAATCGGAAGTAAGTCGTTTGATGCTTATTTAATAAACATTATTACGTATTATTTCAAAAGAAAAGTTAAACATGGTTTAACACATTTAATCCAAATTAAAAAATATATATATTCTTATAGAAATAGACCCAACAGACGTTGTCTTGCCCGAACGTTGGTTTGCCTGGTATTATCTTGGAAAAAGACTTTTCATTGATCAGTTGGTACCTAGGTAATTGTTTGTGATCACATTCCAAAACTAAAAATTGATAATACTCAAATATTGAATTTAAGTAGGTACCTAGGTATTTGTTTATGGTTTAATTCCAAAACATAAAATTAATATTTTTTCAAATATGGCATTCTTTTTGCAAACTTCAAAACTTGAATTTAGTATGATTTTAGTATTAACAAAAATCCAGTAAAAAGAAATAAATCGGTAGAGACTGTAAGGAAATTAAGGAAAGAATCTGATTGAGTAAACATTCAAAAACAAACTTTTTCTTTACACAAAATAACAACATCTTTCCATTTTTTTGTAAATGCATTGTCCTCGAATGCAACCCTGGTAGATCGATGAATAAAAAATTTTTGCTCCTTACTTCTTTTTTACAAATTGAATTGAAGATTTTAATATCTACGAGCACGCACAGCGCAAAGATCTATATTTCTCTGAAAACCGCACGTAAATCGATAAAGCCGTTTAGAAGGAGTTCAGTGATATCACGCGTACAGAGGAATTAAATATATAAATATGACATAAATGTGGGTAGGATTATTTTGAGCGTATAAATAAGTCGTAGGCTTATTAATATTTACTCCGTTTTTTTATGTAGAGCTAGTTGCTCCAAAAAGTTATTTTTAAAAGTTTAAAGTAATAAATATCATAATGCATTTTACTAAAAACTGTCACAATTTGTTACATGAAAAAGATAAAACAACTCATTTATACTTAAAGAAAAGTATTTTTTTACTATTTAAGGAAATCGAGTGAAGGAAACGTCCGCCTAGTAGTGTAGTAGTTGGTGTGTTCGCCCACCATGCTTGAGGTCCCCGGTTCCATTCTTGGAATATTCGACTATAACCCTTCCCCTACTCCCCTTAAAATCTGGAACATTCATTAGCAATTGCTTCAATCAACTTAATTTGATGTAAAAAATGATAATCTAATATATATAATTCCTCTGTGCGTGTAATGTCGCTGAATTCCTTCTAAACGACTTAACCGATTTACGTGTGGTTTTCAGAGAAATATAGATATTTGCACTGTGCGTGTTTGTAGTTTGACGTTTGCAAAAAAAATGCCATTTTTGAAAAATATTTATTTTATGATTTAGAATTCAACCATAAACAAGTATCTAGGTACCAACTTATCAACGAATGAATGTCTTTTCTAAGGTTATAAGCAGGCAAACCAACATTCGGGCAGGACAATGTCTGTCAGGTTCGCTAGTATTTTAAATGTAATCTTATCGCTTAATTTAAAGCTTATCGCGAGAGCAAACGGACCACTCTTAGCGGAGCTCTGAGAGCAACTGACGTTTTGTGGCAGTGGTATAAGCTGGCCTGCGTCACGTGTAAAATTATCTCTCTCGTTCGCGAATAAGTTATCTATAGCGTTGAGAGTGAGACGTAAAGACTGTTTGAGACAGTCATGTTGTATTGAGTACTCCTTTACTTCGTCGCCGCGATAATGCGACACATCGGTAAGATTTTAATTGCATGGATGATTTATCTCCGATTTTTTATAAAATGCCTTTTCTGTGCCCAATAAGCATGTAATATTTAATAATAAATTTAATCAATCGATATGTAGCTTAAAATATAAAACCTTAGCTCAGTATTTATTATATTTACAGACGTATAAAAGTTACTAGATACAATGTGTACAGGTGACATATTACCGGGAAAATAAAGTAAAATATTTGTTTTTAAAGGTAGTTTTTAGTGCCTTATTTTATTTTCGACTGTAGTATACGATATCAGCGGCAAAAAAAAAATTCGTTTTATTTTGTTGTTATGGAAAACATAATGCGTTTTCTAATGACGTGACAATGTAAATACCAAATTTGTTGCAACAGAAAGGAAAAACAATTTTGTGAAGGATATATGAAAGTCTAGGCATTTACAGGCCTAATAAACTGTCATTGGCTGGTTAGGTAGCCACTATACACAAGTCATAAGCCCTGTAAATGCCGAGACATCCATATTCCCTTCTCAAAATGTTTTCCCTCTCAATTGCAACACATTAAGATCGATATAACTCCCAAGGGAGAAAATTCAACCTGTCTGCAAACATTTGGACATACTTAAAACATTGTTGATTTAAATACTAATTCATTTACAGATTTTCCCCTCGTACTTTGACAAATAAATGAAATAAAATACGAATCAAACCAACGTATTAAATTAAGAAGTCACAAAAAGGATAATAATGAGAATGCAAAAAAATATATACCTGAATTCTGAACATAAAAGAATTTCAACAATGTTTGATTATGTCCAAATGCTTGCAGACTGGCTGGATTTCCTCCCTAGGGAGTTGTTCATATTTAAATTTATTTCAACAGAGAGGGAAAACATTTTTGAGAAGGGAATATGGAAGTCTAGGTCAAAAGCCCTGTAAATGCCTAGACTTCCATATTCCCTTCTCAAAAATGTTTTCCCTCTCTGTTGAAATAAATTGAAAAATAAAAGAATTTGACTATTATACATATACAAAATACCTACATCTTAGGTAGGTTCAAAAAAATATTTTTATGCATATTTTAAAACTATATTATTAATATTTTAACTTTAAAAATGTTGGTTGATCTTGATTCACAAAAATATAAATTACTCGAGTTAAAAGTGTTAAGAATCTCATGTTAGACATAACTTTATAAATTATAGTGGAAAACTATTTCCGAGTAATTGATTTATAGTGATTAAAGCATTAAATATACGTAGAATATATTTAAATTGCGTAAATTTATCTAATTTAAATATATACGCAGTGTGGTTTGATTAGATCAGGGGCATATTTCAACAACAAAAAATTACATGCGAAAGAACTACGAGTATATATGTTAAACGTTGATTATTATTTCATAGGAGAAAAAACATGAACGATAGTCCGCTTTGGGTTGTGTGATTGGCTGAAGTGATCACTTTACGCACTGTGAAACATTACCGATCTGCCTATGTTTAAACATCCGCATTTCTTTAATTGAACGTAGTTATGCAGAAAGCAGCCAGTCATAAAAAAGTGAAACTGAGATAATAGCAAAATTGGTGCGAAGGTTTTCACGGTCACTGTTATCAATATGTTTCTTTTTTGGGTGATACCGTGTGTGTTGGATTTGTTCCGACGTTTCGGCTACCATTGCAGGAGCCATCTTTAGGGTAAACTGAGTCTAAGACTACGACTTAAAAAAATATTGATCCACGCCAATTTAACTGTGTCGTGTGGATTTGAGAATACGTATGATATAGGCCTTGGGTACAAGAATATACATCGTTAAAGCGTTGCATAGCTAAAGTAATTTTCGTTCAATATGTAGCTTAATGCAATTGCGAAATTCTCAAATGTAAATTACGTAATAAAAATAAGTGTTTACAATCACTATCATCTCGTTATTTCAGGTTAAATGTATTTTGTTTTCTACCCACACTACAATTTACCCTAATGAGACTATTAAGACGTTCACTAATTGAGACATTGACACTAAATAATTATTTCAGTCCGATAAACTAAAAACTTTTAACAGAGACATTATCTTATGTATGTGCGTATAATGCAGTACGTATATTTATTCGGTTAATTGCTACTCATTGAAACAAATATGTTCGTTTTTATTTTTGGTACGTGTATTTTGTACATACACAAATCTGGATTTCTCCCAAGGGGGAGTAGGTATATATTTTTTATTAATATATACCTACTCCCCCTTTTTCTCATTTAATAACATATATACAAAAATCAAAAATGTAACCTGTGTCGATATTCGCTAATAAGCGGAATGGGGAATGTTGTAGTACGTAAAGTGGCCACTTAACCCAGCCCATGACAGGTCATAAGCCCTGTAAACGCTCGAATATCCATAATCCTGAATTGGAAAAAATTCTACCTCATCTCTGTAGGGATATTAATAAAAAATGTTCGTTTTTTTTTGCTGAAAGAATAATTGCAGTGAAAAAATCAGAAGACATTATTAAAAATTAAGAACCTCAAACGGAAGTAATAATTATATGAGCGACTTTTGTAATAAACTTATTGCATTTGTTAAGATAATAATAATTATTATTATTTACACAACGAATTCTGAGATCAAGCCAACAAAGCCTCTCAAGTGTCAGAATGTCTATTAGAGACAATATGGAAAACTAAAAACAAGTGAATTAACAGCAAAGTTAGAATGAACGTATTCCATTGAAACATGAGCGGAATTTTTATTTTTATTTTTTTATATGGGAGTTGCTTTATTATTTACCTTGCTTATAATATACAAGGTTTATATTTCAAAAAGTGGATTTTTCTGCAATTAAATATCTTAAAAATTAATCTAAACTATTGGGATCAGGAGGGATATATTAATGTGGGCTAATCAGGAACTTCTCAGCATTTGCTCACGTGGAGAGGAAACCACTTAAAACTCTTCAGGAGAAGCCGGCCTGTTGGCAGTAGTCAACAGGCCTTCCGTTCCACTAGAGGAGTGTTCGGCATTTTGTTCCCTACTTTGGTTTATTTTACCAATTTCCTGCGCTATATTTATCATATATGATACTACCTCTCGTGTGAGTTCTTTAACATGAGCGGATACCACGAGAACGAAGAACCTGCTAAGAACATCAGAGATGAGGGTCCTCAGATCGATTATAGGAAACACTCTGCGCGACCGGATCGGAAATGACTTTATACGGGAAACGTGCAAATTCGAAGATATAGTGCACTGGAGCAGGTCCCGTAAAAGATTCTGGAGATACCACATAAATAGAATAAGCAGCGATAGACTGGTGTCCATCGCAGCCAAAGAATTTCCTTCTGGACGGCGCCCACCTGAAAGGATGGAAGGATAGTTAGGCCTCATCACGGGAGACTGAGTAGACTAAGTAGAACGGACTGTCAGATCTACAAGAAGACAAAGAATAAGAAGAATCATATTATTCGTTATAGGCAGGCAGCTTTTGCTGGTGCGCATCTCGTGTACTGCTTTTTGTCTGCGTTCTTCTTTCTTCAAAAAAGCATAAGCACGGTTTTCGACCTGGTTGACAGAAACGGAATGGACAACTAGGCTTGGCAATTTATTCCAGTCTGAAACCATCTTGCTCGAATGCAAGGTTTTCTTGGGATTGGGGTGGAATTGGAGACAATAGAGCTTCCAGTAATGACCCCATAAATTTGTGTTGGTATTTAATTCATACATCTTATACAGAGGGCAGTCATAGTAATCATTGAGTATCTTATAAGTTTCCATCAAGTATCCTCTATTCCGTCTTTATCCCAATTATGTAAGTCTAATCTACCGTGCTAGGGGCATCCTTTCGAGTAATTTTGGGATTTTTGTAGCACATCTTTGTACTTTTTCCAGTAGCTCGATGTCTCTAGTAAAGAAGGGACTGCATACTTGCTATCCATACTCTGATACAGGTCTTACATCTTGTATATTTTAAGAAATATCTCTGGAGTAATATTTTGGAATGTCTTATTAATCAAATAAATTATTGACTTGGCTTTTTCGGCGATAGATGTGTTGTGAGCTTTCTATTTTAAATCCATTGATATGATTATGCTGAGTTTTTGTTTGTTTATTTGATATGTTTTATTTAAAAATACATTTTTTACATACTTATGTAATACGAGTACAAACTGAAGTAAAAATAAATGAGAAAAAAAATTGCTTACAAAAAATAATTAACCTCTTGTGCATGGTATGGGATTGTGTTTATATTAACTAACATACAATGTTAATTCTATTCCTAAATAAAAATAATAAATATTTAACATTAAAAAATACATATAACATCATGGTAAAGTACACAAAAGTTTTTAAAGATATTCGCGTAAAATGTTTCAATCAAAAAATATTTTCAAATTTAAATATGCTTAAAAGAAACAATAAATTAATGTTGTTTTTAAATAAATGACGATAAGAGTGTGTAAATAAAAATTAACAAACTGTGTTTAAACTCTACAGAATTTCTATCCCATATTGCCATACAGTATACTTACACAGGACAGAGTTGTTCTGCAATCGTTCGCAGATTACTCTGTTAATGAAGATCACGCTGTATATCAAAACAGAGAATCTCTGTGTTGCAATAGATTTCGCTTCGGAACATTTTAGCAAACTGGAGTACAAACTACTACAACGACTCTCTGCTCTGCATTGGTTAAGTTAGCTTAGGGTTTGGTTTGTTTAGGAAAGGTTAGGTGATTTGGCAAAATTTGTTCATTTTATTATATTTTGTTGCTATTGGATACTTAACGCATACTTGCAAGTGTGCTCAATTGGTTAATTGCTAAAATAAAAAAACCTACTACAAACGTACAACAGTATTTTAATTTGCTAATTATATGCTTTTCATGCAATATTCGAAGAATTACATAAATAGCTTTTATTTTTTTAAGTTTAACAATACATGTAATTTTATCACCAATACAGTATTATCCATGGTTTGCTTTACATACATGCGAGCAAATCGCATACCAATACAGATTATTCTCTACTTGTATGTAGTTCGCTTCAGCGCATGATGCATGGCATTTTAACCTTTCCAAGCCTGAACGTGAAAAAAATCCGTGTTTACCCGAGGGGGGCACCAGAAATACTTCAGCCACGACTTTAATATTTTTTTTGCGTCATTATGATTTTCGTGATGGTGTTTATAAAACTGTGTCATAATATTTTGAAGAGAGTGAGGAGGGGAATTTATGCAGAATGTAAAGAAAAAAATCAGAATTTTCGTGGTTATGGCTGGAAAAAGCGACCAAATAGCAAAAAGTACAAGGGAAAACTGACCAACATAACAAAAATTATTGAAATGTAGAGCGATTAATTGTAATGTTTGCTGTTTGCATGGGGGAAAGCACAGACAAATTGATGAATCACTATTTTAAAAATTCGGCAGAAAAATATTTTTTTGCTTTGATACAACCTTAACATTATGGAATAGCAACAATATTTGGAGTTTGTTCAAATTTTTGTAGACAATGACTGGATTTAGCTCCCTAGGGAGCTGTTTATATGAACATATTACAACAGAGATGAAGAAAAATTTAGATCAGGTAATATAGAAGTCTAGGCATCTACAGGGCTTATGATCTGTCATTGGTTGGTTTAAGTGGCCACTTTACACACTGTGTAACATTCACTATTTTGCTCATATTTAAACATCTATATTCCTTCAATTTTTCCAACATCAAAACATCACCAGACGAAAGAAGTGTTTAAAGTAGCCACTTAAACCAGCCAATGACAGGTCATAAGCCTTGTAGATGCCTAGAATGTTTTCTCTTAAACTATATTGTCCTTCATCTCTGTTTTCTATATGTTCATTATGGGGTAGAGTTATGCAAAAAAATAAATTAATATGATGTTGAGCAAAAAAGTTATTGAAAAATTATGCTACCTGGGAGACCCTAGATACCCCCTCTACGCCCGGAAGGGTTAAAGAGCATAAAGTGGTCCGGCGCAGACTAGGGGTATCTGTGTCAGTATCCAGTTTGGTTTGGTTCCGCGTCTCGTGTCGATTGCAATAAATATAAATATATCAAAATTAATAAACGATAATGTTTTCAATCAATTTATTATACAGTGTAAAATCATTTCAATCGATAAATCAAATTAGAAACAGTTCAAACATTTATCTTTTTTTTTTAAGCCAATCAACAGGCTTCAGTAAGCCCTAATAGATTGGCATTAATGAGTAATACTTAATCTAAACATTCTTAAAATCTACTTAAATTAACAAAGTGTATAATTAACAAAAGGTATGTATATATCATAATCCAGGCGGGAATGGCAAGTGTGACATCGCGAGTCAGGAGAGACAACACCGCTTGCTTCTTAAATGCTTGCCCTTGCTGTAGGAACACATCGACAGTACCGTTTAAGAAGATTTCGTTCACTGTTCTGAGGATCCTTGGCAGAGGGGAAAAGAATCCGATGTTAGTTTTATAATTTCCCACAGCAAATACAGGATTGGTACGCAAGTTACGGCGAGGTACATTAAGGTTAATCCGAGCAAGGAGATCATGGGCATCAATACAGTTAGATATTAATTTGTGCAAGAACATTAAACCAACTAAAGTCCTTCTGAATTCTAAACTAAAGATATAAAAGTACTCTAGTCGATCATAATAATTGATTATGAAAGTATTTGATCCGATTCTAAATATTAACGATTTAAAAAATTTACGTAAAAATTTATGTTGAAAATAATGCTTCACAAAAATCACACTTTCCCCTTTTTCCAATTGTTCCAAGAAGCTAAACTTTTAGATATATGACAAATATATTGTTTTCAATGTTTGAAATATATATTTAAGAACCAAAATGTATTTAAAAGTCATTCTTAGAGATCAAGTAAAAGAAGGAATCGTGTGCTAGAAATACCACATTGTAAAACGAGGCCAGCACAGAGACTTGCATACTTTATAGGCTCAAAATTTTTTAATTCTTTTTTTACTGATGATATTTCATTGTTTCCAAACATTTAAAATTTTCCTTCATTTAAAAAACACGCACTATTCTAAATTCAAACCAAAGATATTTACTCTTTTTTTCCATGATATATTTTGTTGCCCTTTAAAAGGAATATTTTTTTTAATGTTTTTTATTTCCTTTTTTAGTTACTTTTAAAAAAAAAGTACGGGCTATGTATAGCGTGTGAGCTCGCCAATATATGACAGTAAAAATTTTATTGTCTTTGAATTTCCTAGAGTTTTAACCATCGAAAAAAAAAAGAATATTGCAAATCAAATCAACAGACAATGGAAATTTGATGTGTATTATTTTAATAGATTGTTTATAACAGAAAAATACATAGAGAAATATGCATTTTTATTTTTTGTAATAAAAACAGTCTAGTAAATTCGAATAAATAAAAATACGCTTTATATTAACAATATTAATTAAAATGCAAAAATAACATTGAATACTTGAAAAATAAATATTACTGAGTGTTACAATTATAATTTAAAAAACGGATAGCGATTAAAAGTAAAAACTATATTTAGTTTAATTTTTATAGCGATAAATACATAAACATTATAAAACAGGAGTTATACAAATACAAAAATAATATTGTAACTAGGCGGCTACCTACACGGTTAAATTTCGAAACACCACGCAATTTCTTATCTCGGCTCTATGTAAAATGAAAAAAAAAATATAATAATAATTTCATCACGTCATGAAGTCGCCCCTGGGTAGCGCCTGCTAACGTCAATCAACAAAAACATCCTCGTTTTAATTACAATATTTCGGCTACGCCATGAATCTCTTTTTTTAAATAATTTCTCACGTCACAAAGTCGCCCCTGGGTAGCGCCTGCTAACGTCAATCAACAAAAACATCCTCGTTTTAATTACAATATTTCGGCTACGCCATGAATCTCTTTTTTTAAATAATTTCTCACGTTACAAAGTCGCCCCTGGGTAGCGCCTGCTAACGTCAATCAACAAAAACATCCTCGTTTTTATAACAGTATTTCGGCTACGCCATGAATTTCTTATAAAAAATGTCAAAACGTCACAAAGCCACTCTCTGAGTGTCGCTACTGACATCATTTACAAAAACATAATTATTTGTGCTTTTTTCAGGTACGCAACATTTTTTTTTAAATACACCTACCTAACCGATAAAATACTATTAGTAATGAAACCAAGGTATGCTTTAAAGTTCCGTATGTCCAAATAATATTATTTATTATTAGAATATTATTGACATGTAGTTCAAGCATTGCTGCATTCACGTTGCTTTACTTCTGAGAGCTCAACTGCAATGTTTTTCTATGGTTATGTTTACTGTCATCTGTCATGTATTGGCGAGCTCACAGGCTATACTTACGCCAAAAGTACGTTATAATCTTTTACAGAATATTTTATTTTCTCTTTCTCTTATTACACAATAATATTATACCTGTCTATTTATTGTTGGAGCAAAAATTATTGTATACCCACGAACAGGCCATGCCTTTGTGGGATTTTTTGTTTACTATTTTTACTGTTAATATGTATTTCGTTGCTATGTAATTATCCTGTATTTTTTTAAAACTCTGTCTTAACTTTGATGTATATTGTAAAAAAAACAACAAAAAAAAACATTAACAGGTATCGGATTAAATTATGTGCATTGGAAAATGTCATCAAGGAACCTCTCACTGAAATCCTTACCTAAAAAAAAGTTTAATTACCCTGTAAATAAAATTATATTAATCCACTTCTGTTCTGTATGTTTTTATTCAATGGCATCGGTAGTGAAATTATTGCCAAAAGCAGCATTTCAATATAACAGTTTTTAAATAAATTTATAGCGGTCATCCGTTTTATCATCTGATTATGCAGTAAACACCATAAATAAGCAAGACTTAACACCAACGCAGATCAACATTCCCATAGAGTAAAATGTGAAGGAGAGCAGGTTTGGTTCTGCAAGTGTCATCTTTAGTGCATCTGCTGGCTGTCTATGGTTACGAAGCACGTATTTATACCGTTCATCATAGACAATTTGAATGAATTAAAGTGCGTAACCTGATTTTTATCTTGTTAACCTACATTTTAAGTTAAATTTGTCATAAAATACAGGTGCATAAATTTGTTAAAACGTAATTAAATTCATATTTGAACACTGATTTTCTAACTAATTAACAAGGCATTTATTAAAAAAATCCCAAGTGTTTCCGGTTGAAACTTGAGTTTAAATCCGATCAATATATTCATACATGTAAAAAAACATTACATCTCTGCAAAAACGTCGTGAAATAGCGGATATATTTATCTACTAAAAATTGCCTCCGGTTCAATCGACTGTCCTGAAATACTATGTAAACTTTCTATTAATGTTCCTTCCAAAGTTCTAAGAAAAAACCTAATGTTATGACGAACTTTCAATAATTTCAATTTTATAACTAAATCATTAAACATAGATTTATTTGAAAATAATCATAATAACGTACGGCGTTTGCTTTCGAAAAAGTTCGTAGTATTATTTCTTTTCTTTTGGATTAACATTAATTTACTGTTCATTTTATGTTCGAGAATCTTTTTCAATTTACTGTGATGCTACTTGTGAAAACCTGTAATTGGCTTATTTGTAATTTGTTTTGTTTCATATTTAAGATTAATATAGCTGTTGGTTATTCAAATAAATAATAATAATAATAATTACAATTAAGGATCGGATGGACCACAAAAAGGTAAGAAACATTGATGCATTTTTGTGAAAATAATTGTTTTGTTTAATTGTAAAGTTAAAATATCACCCTTTTGCTCCTAACTCAGGTGGCTTCGTTTTTATCAGCGCATAAACATTCAATCTCTCTTACTCTTTCATAATATTCTTCACACTCCTTGCGCTCCAAAATATCTTGCGGAGAATTTCATTTACCTTTCCGATCAAGGTATTTCATTTCGCTCTTCTCAGGAGAGAACACTTTCCTTTCCTCGGCATAGCACATCATTTTTCAGCTATTCTTTTTCCGTCCAAGCTGCTAGACTTTGAAATGAGCTAAATCTTCACATAAAAAATGCATCTTCTCCAGCCACTTTCAAGAAACGCCTTAAACATTATTATATATCCCCAGAATCCTGAACTTCCTGAGTTTTACTGCTTTTCATTTCTTTTTCTTAAATATGTATTTGTATCCCTTTTTTTCTTTCTTTGATTCCTCTTTCTCTCTCCTTCCAAACACACTATCTGATCCCACATTCGTCATCATTTAACATGTATAACATGATGTACTTTTTTTATTATATTCTAGTAATTATGTTCAAGCCTTATATCCCAATTAAAAAACGCATAGATAAAAATTTCAAGTAGGGAATATGAAAGGATTTACCGAGGTTATGACCTGTTTTTGGCTGGATTAATGATCATTTTACAAACTGCATGTTTGAACGTCTATATTTTTCGATGCTTTTATCTGCTTTTTTGCGAAGTAACAGAGGTGAAATCTTTATTGATGTGCAAGATTCTACCAATTTGTTTTACCTAGTGATCATTTCAACAAGCCAATGACAGGTCATAATCCTTGTAGGTGTAGATGCCTAAACCTCCATAATCCCTTTTCAAATAGACTATTTAGAACAAGAGTCTCAGTGTTTTTGTAGTAGTAGTAGAAACGAGAGCGAGATACGATCTTGATTACGAGTGAGATACCATACGTATGTATATGGGATACGAATGAACTTATGAAACGAAGGAATGACATGCTAAGGGTCTGGTTCACTATCTCTTTTGCCAATATTTTCCTTAATGAGAAATATAAAGTTAATACGAAAATGGCGAATTAATAAAGCTTAAAACAAAGGGACAATGTGCATCGATACTGGATATGACAGTAATTGTAGGTACATGTGGTATAGTTTACAAAGTACTTTATGAAAATGATGAAAGAGAAAGTGATTGGACGATTGGGTCGGTGTAATATTTGGACATTTATATCCTGTGTTCTGCTTTGATGAAAAATCAGAGCCGAATCGAGAGATTTTTATTAAAAACCAAAAAATATTTTTATCGGCCTCGTGGTGTAATGGTCGGCGCGTTCGCCTACCATTCAAGAGGTCTCGGGTTCGATTCCCGACACGGTTGATATGAAATATTTATTTAAAAATGATGTTTTCACACTAGAATGTGTCATAGTCCCTGAACTAGTACCTGAAGCGTAAGTTCTTTCATGTAATAAAAATGATCAGGATACACTACGATTGGTGTACCAATGCAGTGCTCTATGTACCATGAGGTGCGGAAAGGGAATGATGATGAATTTACTTGTGTGAAAAGGTACGACTGATCACCATGCCTTCATGTAACAGATGATCTATTATACTATAATATGATTTAATGATTTTTACACTTTAATATTTTATAGTCCGTGGACTGGTACCTGAAGCGTAAGTTCCTTCATGTAGTAAAAATGATTAGGATATACTACGATTGGTGTACCAATGCAGTGCTCTATGTACCATGAGGTGCGGAAAGGGAATGATGATGAATTTACTTGTGTGAAAAGGTACGACTGATCACCATGCCTTCCTGTAACAGATGATTTATTATACTATAATATGATTGAATGATTTTTACACTTTAATATTTTATAGTCCGTGGACTGGTACCTGAAGCGTAAGTTCCTTCATGTAGTAAAAATGATTAGGATACACTACGATTGGTGTACCAATGCAGTGCTCTATGCACCATGAGGTGCGGAAAGGGAATGATGATGAATTTACTTGTGTGAAAAGGTACGACTGATCACCATGCCTTCCTGTAAAGCTAGGGTTTCCTAGGACAGCGGTGCCCGTATTTTAACGGCCGTAGTGAACGGTGATGCAGTGGACAGCCATCGTAAAAGTGATTAGAGAGTGGTTTCCTAGGAAAACGGTGTTAAATGGTGTTGATAACACCGTTCTCCTAGAAAACCACACTCTAGTCACCTCTACGACGGCTGTCCACTGCATCATCGTTCACTACGGCCGTTAAAATACGGGCACCGCTGTCCTAGGAAACCCTAGCTTAACAGATGATCTATTATACTATAATATGATTTTATGATTTTTACACTTTAATATTTTATAGTTCCTGGACTGGTACCTGAAGCGTAAGACTGATCATCTTACCTTCATGTAACAAAAATGATCAAGAAACACAACCACTTTCGTTATTTGATATCTGTTATTTAAGTAGCTTTGAAACTAATTTAAGGCATATATGTTTAATGAAGTTTAATTTTTAATCAAATATAATACCAAGATTGGTCATTTCGGTCATTTGTTCTATACAATTTATAGTGTAGATGAATACAATGTAATAATACAATACTACTCAGTACAGGTCTGTTAAAGTGAGAGTCTGCTCAAAATCTTCAAAGTGCTTTTATTATGCATCAAGATGAATCATTCTTTCGTCACTTATTATTTAACTCTCTATGGTACTTACCGAGAACTTACCCGGCGGGTACATTAAGGCAAGTACCTGTCACCGGCTTCGTGTTAATTAAATATGCAAAGTCGAACGCGTTATAAACTCTAACCTTTGGGCCTATTCTAGATGATTAATCATACATGATCACGGCAAAGTATTTTTACAAATCTTTTTTATATAAAAAATACATTATAGCGTTCATATTATTATGTTTTTTTTTCTGCTGTTCCCGTTATTCATTGCTTTGCTTATGCATACAAAGCGTTTTTTTCTGGTATGTACATTTTGCACAAATTTATTTTTCACGGGTCTGAATCAATTCCTTCATTATTTTTTTTCATTTTTGTAACTATGGCCTTTAGAAAGTCAATGTATTTTTCGGCAGTGGCTTCATTTTTTATTACTTCCTCTGGGTTTTCAAAAATTTGTCCGTATTGTGCGCACATTTGTGTGCAGTTTAACCTCTCGGCGTCAAACATAGGACAATCTAGTAATATATGGAGGACGTCCTGAGAGCTGAATCCATCGCAAGGGCAGCAATCTTTATCTCTTTTTTTTAATCTGTGAAGATATTTTCGAAAAGCACCATAACCTGAAAGCATTTGAGTAAGCTCGTAAGTCAGCCCAAAAGTATCCAATATCTCGGCATCTTTTAAATTTTTGAAAAACAATTTCGTATTTTGCCTGTATCACTTCATAAATATCTTTTGTTCCAAGTATTGTATGATTTTTCTTGCACTATTTTTTAATGTATGATATGGGAATATGGTCATAGGTAGGGAGAGTTATATTTTTTACATATTTTAAATGCCCCCAGTGAGCTTTTACATAGAAAAAAGAAGTCTTCAATATTTAAATAAATTTATATTTATATCAGTCATTAGCGTAATCAATTATTAGGTACGGTCATAAAATAAAGAATAATCCAGAAACCGCATACGGGCATCCGACCGAGTTTCTCCAGGGTTTGCTTGCCTACAGCAGTTTAGAGACTAGAAAGAGTGTGTATTTGACTACACATTTTTATCGATTGTTGCGCGGTATGATCGATAATTCTGAGATTATGATGAGCATTGGTTTGTATGTTCCTGATAATTAACTAAGACAGCGTCAGCATAGATTGTTTCATATTCCAATAAACAGGACCAACCTGCCTATTGTTATGCCTGTTGGAAGGGCTACCGATATGTTTATATATTATTAATTGATTATTTAAATAAGGGAAAAATAAGAAACCTGCTGACCAGCCGGTTTCGCGGTTTACTGGGTTTCATTATTTTTTCTTTTATATTTTCTGTTCGTGTTTACCTTCTTAAAAAAAAAAAAAAATAATTTGCGAACTGATATTTTATTCAAAATAAAGAAATAATACAAATCGAAAATAAATTTGTAGGTATAAATAAAATCAAAAAAGCAATAATGGGAACAACAACTAAATGGCTAAATGACCGATCAAATTATTTGGCATAAAATAAAAGCCTTTATTTAAATTTCGGTATTGACTGTCAAAAGATGAATGGAGTTAAATTCATTGTCAAGATTATGTAGTCTCTGAATAGGCGAGTGAATATAATAATAATTAGTGCCTACTACATTTATGATTGTAAAGTAGCGCTGCCTGTATTTGTTAGTAAAAAATATTTTTTATTTATTTATTTAATGCACAAAATACACAATTTTATCATGGAGCACAATTATTATTTTTTTATTTTTTTTATTTCTTTTTATTTTTTTTTTTTATTCCTTTTTTTATTTCTTTTTGATTCCTTAGATTAAGAACATGCAACTAGCCATTTAACATTTTATATTGAATAAGGAAATATCACGTTTTTATTTTTACATTTTTAAAGAAACAAAGGACTATAAAATACTGTGCAGTATAAATTTTTTTTTTGTTACTTATAAGTAGCATAAAAAATATTTTTAATTTTGTAATTTTGTTTTTCGGCAAAAAATGGTCGTTCCATTGGCCACGCCCCTAATACGTCACGATTCATGTTTATTTGTTCCCGACCATTCAAATTTGTTTAAAACATTGTCACGAATCTTGTCGCGTTTTTCTAGTGACGTATTAAAAATAAAAATAAAAATTGTTGAAAATATTTCTCCACAATATCCATATTGATTTTGAAAATACAATCAATTATCCTAAATCGGTTTCATATATTTTATCGGAATTCGTAGTATGTGATATTTCCCTATTATGGAATCAATCATTGCCCTTCTACTAGACAATATTTTGAAATCAATGTTTTTTTATTTACTCGCGGGGTGGCAATTTATAAATTGGGGAGGTTATTGGATATAATTGTTGATCTGTGTTAATTATACGTGGTAAGAAAAATGCGGTGCGTGGAGATGGAAAATGCGGACAAAAACAAACAAACTACCGCAAACAAAAATCCGACAGGAATCCGGATGCGAAAATCTCCAAGTCGTTTCTTCCAGGTAGTCCTATGGATTGTCGGCGAACACAGAACACAGCAATTTCTCTAAATTAATGCGGGGATAAATATATCCTTATGAATGCGGGCAGAAGCAGGTAAGGTGTGCGGATGCGGATGCGGGCAGACAAATAAAACGGGGCAAGCGGTTGCGGGGAGACGAATCGAAGAGGCGAAGAGGATGAAAGAGAGAAAAACCGAGATTGTTATTGTTGGTTGCTATGGAAATGAACAATTGTTACCATTGCAACCGTAGCTTTCCATGGCCATAGCGACGAGGAGAATAAATAAACATTTGGTGAAAATTTTGGGAAATCACATGAGGGGATATAGGGTAGATGGAGCTTTATCAACTGACTGCCCATCCAGCCACAAATCACTCAATCAATACCATTAACCACTCGCGCAACCACCACGAATATTAAAATTTCGGACCCATTTTCTTTTAGTCTTAAAAAAACTGTTTTTTTTATGTTTTTTTAATTATTTATTTGGAAGTTCAATAAGGATACATAAAATACATACAATTTTTAAGTAAGCATTACAAACATTTTTTATATATATCCTCAATTATAGAACTTCACCATCTTTCATAAATTATATAAAATTAGTGTGTAAAATCAATTTAAGTAATAAAGATTATGTTGACAACAGGAAAAAAATAGTACAGTAGAATTCGAACCTCGGACCTTCAGATCCAGAGTCCGCTACACTACCGACGAGACCACAACCCATCCATTACTAACTAGATACATAGGGTAGATTGATTTAAATTGTATTGCGTTATTAAATATTTAAAAAGGTTTTCCTCTATGGAATAGTAAGAATTGGACAGAATAGGAGGAAAAAAACAAGAAGATTGTAAAATTGGGAGAAAAGTTGCAAAGTGAGGGCATTTATTTTAGTATTGGAAAATGAGAAACAAGTTGTAGCAGAGAGGGGTTCCAACTTCAAACCTCCTGATTTGTAGTTAGAGAAACTCTCGACAACCCGTCACTTAAATTAATACAATTAACATATGTCCATGTTTTTCAAATATAATACATTAAGGTAAATAAACTTTTTTATTACGAGTTTTATTTAGCAAATGGTCTAGGGCTCTATAAATAAATATAAATATTTTATTTAATTGCTTTCTTACAAACTCCGAGATATTCAATGCAATATTAACTGTCGCCACAAAGTTAATTAAACAAAGCTCTTAATTAAAGCTTAGGGTATTAAAAGCGGAGCTTATTCACTGGATTCAGATGTAACGAAGCCTGTCGTGTTAATTACAAAAACAAAATACAAGATCATTTATTGGGACTATGGTTTCACGGTCGGTTGGTAGATAAAATAATATCATAAACCATATTGAATTGTTAAACATAATGCAGCCGGCTAAGAATTAAATTATGCAATTTATTGTACAAATTTAATAGGATTTTGCCTGTAATTCCTTCTTACGCTATTTAACTGTGGACAATTAAGAAAGGCATTGCTTTTCTTATTTTTTGATGATTAAAGTTAAATCATTAAGCCTCAAGTGTTTAATCACAGATGTTTATCACGTCGTTTAAAAAAAGTTCTTAACACACTCAGTCTGTTGGATGCTCGATACCTTCGACCTCGGGACTGTAAACAAGGCCTGCCCTCTCGCGATACGCGTGTTCGAAGAAAACAGGGAACGTTTGATTTTAGGTAAACTAATTGACGTTATGGTTTTGAGTGTCAATCCTGGAATAAATGAAATGAGTAAGGAGTAAGGACTTACGGTTTCCTCCCTTTGGCACTGGTCCAGAAAGAGACCGTTATCGTTTGCACTGGTCACTTTGCACGTTTTCTTGTATGTTGGTGATTCGAAATCACTGTCACGCTCGCGGTACGGTTTTCGTTGTGTTGTCACGCGTTGCTTTCTTGACTCACCGTCAGGGAGGAGTAGGTACATTGGGATTCAAAAACAAGGACCACCGAAATCAAAGGAAGGAATGGCTTGACACTTGAATAAAAGAAAATGAATCCGAAACACAGTCCATAAGAAATTTTAAAGTAAATTTTAAATTTTAGAAAAGAGTCGAAGAGAATTGGATCAAATTTAAGGACATCAATGTTAATATATATTTATTTTATTTATTCAATGCATAAAATAATATACAACTTCACTACTACTAACTAAAGCTTGACCAACCTTTATGGGGTAGTTGAATAATTTTATAACTATATCACTAACACCCCCGGCCCTTTCGCTCCTCGAGCCCTGTAACTTAGTTGCAAGCAGTCGTTCGGGTGAAACATTATGCGTCATTTCAGTATCAGGCTGAGAAGTTCAGATAGAAAGATTTCATGATACAAGCATATCTATATACTATATACCTACATCCAGCAAAAACAACTGTATTATTTTAAGTCGTCATCCCTACCGATAAAAGTCACCGTAGGCGCCTGGTGTATGTATAGGGTTTACCATTATGGGAGCTTGAAACTTAAATAAAACAAGTTATGTACGAGTATGAGATACAAACATGTTTTTTATTTATTTACAGGAGTATTTGATTACATTATGAATGGAATATGATATCGGGCAAATGGCTGCCGTGGCTTCTCTAGACGGCGCATATCCGAGAGGTGCAATTTTCGACGATTCTACCCCATAAATCGGGCTCGATTAATGGCATTGTTCATGTTGACTTCTAAGGCACCAAACGTCTATGGCTTATTCGCACAGATCAGTGATTTAACGTAGCCCCACAAGAAGAACTCTAATAGTGTGTCACACGATCTCGGTGGCCTGTTGACGTAGCTAAAACGAGAGATAATCATGCCATCGAATTTATCGTGCAGAAGAACCATTGTCGCACGCGCTGGGTGGCGCGTAGCACCGTCTTGTTGGAACCACATGTCTTTGAATCTATATCTTCCAATTCAGACTACCAAAAATTGCTTTTCATCGACTATTACCTCTCGCCATTGACAGTTATGACGGTGCGTGTTCATTTTGGAAGAAGTACTGGCCAATGACCCCGCCGGAACAAAATCTACATCACACAGTGACCCTTTCTGGATGCATTTGCTACTGATGGATCTCATGTGGATTGTTATCTCTCAAAAATAGACAATTTTGCCTTTTTACACAGCCATTCATCCAAAAATGGGCCTCGTCGATAAAGATGATTTTCCGACTGAAAACGTACCTCGAACTGAGCACTCATTTTGAGAATAAAGTAAAATAATTTGCACGAGTGGCTCAACACTGTAACTTTTCATGATGATTTATCCAACATCTAACATTAATATCAATCCTCATAATTTGACAGCTGTATCTTTACTAAATAATCTTATAATGAACTATTATGATCGTCCAGAGTACTTTCAAATTTTCTGTTTAGACTTCAAAGGGTTTCGGCCGGTTTAATATTCTTGCACAAAATAACATCGAACTATATATATGCCCACGATATCCTTGCTCTGATTAACCCTAATGTACTTCATCGTAATTTACGTACCAATGCAATGCTGTCTTTGCTGTGAGAAAAGTCAGATTCTTTTCCCCTCTGCCAAGGATCCTTAGAACAGTTAACAAAATCTCACTAAACAGTTCTGTCGATGTGTTCATACAGCAAAGACAAGCATTCATGAAGCAAGCGGTATTATCACTCCTGAGTTGAGATGACACACTTGCCACGTCTGCCTAGATTATGCCATGGTTATTTGTACCCAATGTACATTTAAATAGATTATAGGATAGTTTAGGTTAAGTTAATGCATTGCATTACATAATATTAACGCTTATCTATTAATGCTTTCATAAGCCAGTTAATTGGCTTGGATTTAAAATAAAAAAAACACGCTTTAGACTGTCAAAGTTCAAGCCCCCCTGTTCGAAACCTCTTTCATATATAATGAATGCATTACAAATGTTCTGACGCGACTCAAAGTTTTTTAGCGAGTCTGGGTAAGTTCACAAACATGGGATGTTCCTGGTCACGTTACAATTTTTAAAAATGTCTGCCATTGTACAAAATATGTATCGATTTTACAATAGCGAATAATTGAATATATTATAATATATAATAACTAATAATGAAGTCATTGTGTGCAAACAAAAAAGGTGATCCCCTCAATTAGCACTTTCACTTGCGAATACTCAAACATTTCATTGTTCGAACGAAATTAATTTATTGAATTAAAGGGAGTTTAAGGCCGTTTTCACACCTGCCACGCAAATCCATACTACCCGATATTTTACCGCGCTTATCCTGCAAACGCATACAAAATCTGTTACCTTTTCACACGCGTTGTAAAATGAATACGACCCGGTCTGTCAGACATAAATCTGTTGGGGTGTGCTTAATCGCAAACGATTATTATCAATATTAATAGTTCGAATAACCGAATTAGATTATTCCCGTAATCGACTTTTTATTTATGGATAATGCGTTGTTTTTTCAAAATACTTATGAAGTATGAAGAATGAAAGAAAAAATATTAATTAAAAATATATAAAATAAATATGCCTACTCTTATAATGCTTTATTGTATACACTAACTAAAAAAATACATAAAAACTTATGTATTGTACTCGTAATATTATTATTATTGTAAAAAAATATTTTTCGGTCATTTCTGTTTAGAAAAAGGTGTTTTTTAATTAGATATTTTTTCTATTTTTTGTTATTATTATTACCTTTTTTTTAATAAAAGAAATATTCCTTCACACAGGTTTTATCAAGGGGACCATTGAGAAAGAATGGTGTATTTCTATAAAATAATTTAATAAATATAATAATAATAACGCGTAAATCAGGGAATTTTCATGTACCTAAGTTTTGCTCAACGAAGTTCGGAAAAAGGTTTCTGGAAAGTATTGACCATTCCGAATTTTAAATAAATATTAAAACACGGAAAATCGAATAGCCAATTCAAAAGTGTCGTAATTAAAAAATATTACTTAAATCTTTTTGATAGTGATAGTTATTAATGTTATTTATATAGATGGTGTAAAGTACTATGCTTTATGTTTCTTTTTGTTTTCTTACAATTTCGGATGTATTTACTATGTATGATATTATGTATTGTCACAAAAATGTCTCATTTTTATTTACGGTCCCAAATGAGGTTTTTTTAAATTCCTGGGAGTATAATATCTTAGATATGTATTATATATTTCATAAATAAAATAAAAACAAATATAAATGTATATATATATTGAAATATTCGATACTTTTGAGGCATTTTTTTCAAAACTGTAATTATTTCATATATGTAATACTGTCTGTAGCTCTGATTTAATATAAAGAAATACATTATGCTACATTGCCTCTGTCACTTCAAAACTTTATATTTTTATATTCGTGCTTTTCTTGTCTGATAAAGTTATGGGTTTTAATATTTTTTTGTTTTTTTTTTTATTTTTGTTTTGTCCTTAAATAGTACAAACACAATACATGAATGTGTTAATATATTAACCTATTTATAATTATTAGTCGGCCTCGTGGTGTAATGATAAGCGCATTTGTCTCCCATGCAAGAGGTCTCGGGTTCGATTCCCGACATGGTTGATAAGAAATATTTATTTAAAAAGGTGTTTTCCCACCAGAATATTTCATAGTGCCTGGACTGGTACCTGAAGCGTAAGACTGATCTTCTTACCTTCATGTAACAAAAAATGATCAAGATACGCTGCGATTTGAGTACCACTGCAGTAATTTAAGCACCATTAGGTACGGAAAGGGAATGACGACGACGAATTGTTATTAAAATATATAATAATTATTAACATTTCACTAATTAAAAAAATTATTTAAGACCAACTCGAATGCAATCACTTTTTAAGAGCTAACTTATCTGCTACACACATGTTTTATCAACTAACATTCAAATGAAATGATTTTTTTTTGTTCTCTTATTTCTAATGGTCTTTCCTTAAACTCTTATTTCTGATGGTCCACCTCGGTGAACCAACGAGTTCTGTGTCTTTGTTTTCTTACTAAATGGCAGACTTACTTCATTTTTATTTCTAGTTTCATATCCGAGTTCACACTGATAAGAAAAAATCTTGTTCCCTATTTTCAAAAGATTTTTTGTTCATTTTGTTTATAAACACAATTGTTTTGTATTTTGCTTTCAATACACAGGAATTTGGTTCTATGGAGTTGAGATTTGGTCTCAAAAATTGATAAATTAATTTAACTAAACTAAAATTATTTTTCTGTGTTAAAAACCTAACATGTTTTTTAAAATTGAATTTCATATATTGAAATTGATCAGGCAGAAACCCAAAATTTAGGCAAAAGAGCAAAGATAGATATTTTTTATTTGGCTAGGTTGGCATTGATTTTTTTTACTATTTCGTTAGCTTAATAGAAAAAACTGTATTATTTTTAAGTATTCAATATATTGTTAGCTATAGAGTGATTTAGACAAGTAAAAAAATACCGAACGTATTAAATATTTTTGATGAATTTTCATAATGTTCCTTTTATTGTAAGAAACATGACTAAATAAGTATTTTTATACACAACGTATTATTATTTAAATTTTGTTTATATGTTTTAATTCGTATATATCTTAAATCTGCTAGTTTTTATTCACAAATGAAATGATAAATTAGGAACCGTTAAGTCAAACGCACAGAAATGTAAATAAACAACGCTGCTAATTAGCGTATTATTAAATAATATCTGTCGTCTTCATAGAGATCCCATCCCGCCTGACATTAATGTATTTATTTGCTTTACAAACAATGAAAAATAATATACAGAAACATTAAAATAAAAAAATGCACTACTTATTTTTCATCAATTACGTGCAAACACTTTTAATAATATTTTACTTAAACTTAAAATACATATATAAACAAAATGAACAATATAACCCACTTATTTATAATATAAATTAGAAAGGGTATAAATAAATAATATGCACTTATTAGTGCAGTTTTTAGTTTTCATGTAAATTATTTATTATTCGGAAAATATTGCTCTTAAATAAATACCTTTTTTTTTTTAAACTGATATAAAATATTCGATTATAATAACAGGTTTAAAAATATTCATAAGAACATCGCAAAGAGTTTTTACGAATGTGTTAGTGAAAAAGTAATGTACCGCCATTATTCGTTTAAATAAGTTTCGATAATAATATCGATTTATCGTTTATAAAAACGAATATTTCTTTATATTAAAGTAAATTTATATATACATCGGTAGAATTTATATTGAAATACATTATCACCAAACCCCTATCAGAACCTAATGGTGCATAGGCCAGTGCATTGTTAATTTGAATGTATATATGATTTAAATCATTATATAGACATAATAAAGTAATAATTGCATACAATAAACATTAACGTATGCGAGCGTATAAGTCCTTGTTTACACCTTCAACTTTAGTAAGCAGAAAATTAACTATCAACAAAATTACCAAAACAATCAAATTATACAAAAAAAAAAAGATTTTTTTTTTGTACAATTTGACTGTCTAGTTTCGGCTACAAAATGTTTCCCTCTTTAGGGTTATTTAACAAGTAAACATACATAATACATATATTATATATTCGGTTGTGTAAGCAAATACAGTGGATTACAAAACAGTATTTTTTATTCTCAAATAAAAATTATATATTACGATGATCCACAATATTAGATTTACAAACATCTAAAATAATACAATGACATTATGTTCATCACCATCAAACTCTTATTCGCACCCAATGGTGCATAAGGTACTGGAGGTGCAAGTAATGATGTACCGCGGGAAAATTCCCGAAAGCGTAATTCCCCGGAGCAGGAGTACATTCCTCCACATACCCGAAACCGTTTTAAAGACTGTGGGTCTTCCTATCGGTTTTAATCATTCAAAAAAACAATATTTTGGTCAATAAATGAGTAGATCTTTTGAAATTTCTAATTTCGTATATTATTTCAATTCAATTTAACTTTATTACGTTCACTGCCCCTTTCACTGTGAGTTTGAAAGATTATATGGAGGGTCTTAGTCGGATATTGTCATTCATCCTTATGAACATACATGTGTATATTGCAAGCATAAATGGTAGCAAAAACGATATTTACTTGTATCGCAATAAATTCGAGATGCAAGGCGGTAAAATCTCCGCGGTATTTTACGGTAATTTTCGATAAGAAATGAATATGACGTACTAATTTTTATTTTTCGAAGATGCAACAAATACAAGTAGCTTTGTTTTAGGACACGTTACATGACAGTGAAAACCAGGTTTAGATCCATCGGGTGGTTTTCAAGATTTATTATAAGTATGGGACGTTCAAGGTCATTCGGTGTGTACTTTTTTAATTTTTTTGACAAAAAAAGTGATAATATTTTGAAACTTAACAGGATCGGTGGACATAATGCCCTTAGCCCTCCCGTGCCTAAGGGGGGTATCTGGGGTCCCCCAGGTAGCATATTTGTTCAATACCTTTTTTGTTAATCATCATATTGATTTCATTTTATGCATAACTCTACTCCATTATGTTACAAATGTATCGAAGATATTAAAATATTTTTCCGCGGAACTCTTTTAATAATAATTCACATTTGTCTTTGTTTCCCCCCCGCGCAAACAGCATGCATCACAATTCATTTGCTATTTGCTCCACAGTTTAGTGATCTTTGATACATCGGTCAATTTCCAGTTTACGCGAGTAAGATTTTGCATGCTAAGGGTGTTTAGAAAAAAGTATTATTATGACTAATAATTTAAAATAAACATAATTTTTATATTTAGCTATCTGGATATTGCGCATTGGATTTTGCATACAAAGGTGTTTTTTGAATAATAAGTGAATTTTTTAAAATTTATAAAACCTTTTTTTACTTCACCAATCTCAAAATGAGTAGAAAAAAATTGACGGATGATGTTATTGAGCAGCTTCTAAACGATACGGATATTGAAGTGTCTTCCAGTGATGACAGTGACTTTGTAATCGAAGATTACGATGAATCTGATTAATTCGACCAGGATAGTGTTAATTTAGAAGAAAACAGCCAAAATGACGGAGAAAACGTCTTCGCTTCTAAATCGGGTTACCAATGGAGCAATATTCTACCTTCTACTTCAACAACACGTTCCCATAACATAATTAGTCCTACGTCCAAATTAACTTTTTTTATTTTAATTTTGCATATTATATAAATTTTTACACGGCGTTGTTCGATTTTTGAGTTTTTATTTCTTGATTATTTGATTTTCAAGTTTTTTAATTTCGTATTTTAGATTTTTTAAGGTCTCGAGTTTTTTTTTATTGTACTTAATTTTTTTTAAATTGATTTAGTGATTTTTCAAAGTTTTTTTGCCATGGAGTTACTGTGGAGTAATAGAAATTACTATTTTGTATTATTTTTAGTCGTCGTATTCTGTAAAATTGTATAATATATCTACCTATGTAACCGATAAAAGGAATTCGTGCCGTGTTATACTTTATTGTATTTTATTTGGGAAACATACCAACAATTTTAAACACATTAAGATTGAGCTGTGTGATTTTTTTTCTATATTATTTTGTAAAATATTATTAGTTTTTAAAATTAATTCAAATAAATTAACAAACACGCTGTATATGGTTTACGAACTCGCTCATCCCTCTCCCGACCGCCCGCCGTACCGCCCCGCTAGCTAGTGGCGTAATTTCAATCAGTGGTATCCAAAACGTGGCAGCGGGAGGAGCGCGCTGCCATATAAAATATTATCGCAGCAGTATTTTATGAAAAAATGTATGAATTTCGCAGAAAACTGGAAATAGTATGAACCAGTTTTATAAACAATACCATGACAATTATAAAGACATTTTTTAAATATTTTTTTAAGACGTATTTATAGCATTTTAGCTGGGGTATTCGTAGTACCCCCTCGGAATTTTTTCACCCTCAGGCTCCCAAAGGTTAGTAAAACCGTGTGTGACCTTGAACGACCACCGCTCATGCCGCAATTAAAAAAAAAAAGTTTTTTTGCCTTTAATTACGTCCCTATAGATTTAATATAAAAAATATGAAAGCCTAAGAAAATAAAATTTATTAAAAATGTTCATATATTTTTTTTCTTTGGACCAATTCTTTTCAAGATACACGTTTGAACATCAAATAGAGTTGATCGAAATAGCGAAAAAGCGGTATTTGTACTAACTTTTTACTAATTGTTTGATAGTCAACCTATCAAAAGTCATCATCATCATCATCATCATTCTATGTCCGCTACCTAGTTGGAGCATATGGTGTTCACAAAGATTCTCCAAAAGCAAAAGAAAGAGCAAAAGTCGTACGGGTTTTGGGTATGTCATAATTCATGCTTTGGGAAAACCTCGTACGGACATTTTGCTGAGACCTCTCCTCATTGTTCGACCAAAAGCGTGAGGGTGCTTCTTTTAGGTACAGTTGTCTCATATCCAGCACCTTCATGTATTGGAACAGCTGTTTTGACGGGTATGTTGGAGGGTGCCGGAATATTATTCTCAATAATAATTTAATGATGTAATCGTATGTGTGTATATGAGTACTTACATTTATATATATATTTTTGTTTTTTATTACTTTGTTGAAATTTTTACATATTTTTGAATTTGGATTTTAGGCCAGAGCATTCTTAACAATTTTAAATCGATTGATAAGGTGGTTGATAGCTTTCCTCATAAAGGTTTGAAAAAAACAATTATTTTTTGAAAATCATTGTTCAATAAGTCAACTTATATTCACTACACATTGTCACATATATGCACACCCATACATGAATACACAATATATTTAGTAAATACACACCCTCACACAATATATTTAGTCCCCCTCCCTAACATGTACAATAATACTGATACATTGTAACAAGTAGGTACTTAGCATAAATATTATTATTGTACAGTAAAAGTTATCCTCATAATGTAATTGTACACATTATATATAAATGTATATATTTGTACCGACATATTGAAACCATTGTATAAATTCCATAATGTGTTAATAATGTGGTTTTATAGTACATAAATTTAGAGTTAACTCTAATGGACCGGTGAAGTTTACATATTATATTACATGCTAAGTTTATCAATTAACTATTTGAATTTTTTAAGTACAATATTGTAAGGGAAAAAAAACATAAATGAAAGTAATTAAATAATTAAAATCGAAGTAAAAAAGTTATGTTAAAAGTTTCTAGTTAGTATTTACATAAATGGAAATAATATTAACATTAATAAAAAAACTTACTTAAAGTAATTAAAAAGTAAGAGTTAAAATAAAAAAGAATAAAAAAACATGATCAAGTGCACAAACCATTTTTTTTAAAGGTAAAATATATTTACGTACCTACATATTTCAAGGGATTCAAAAAACCGATGAAAAGCAACTTAAAAAAAAAAGACAGTAAGTTTAAGTTAATTTAAAAAACATCTTCAGAATTAGTGTTAGGAAGATAGAAAATATCAGTCTAGTGCGTCTAGAGGGGACATGGTATGCAAGTAGATTAATTAGTTCTGGGGAATCAAATTTATTATTTACAGTTTTGTAAAGCAGGATCTGATTGAAGATATCTTTTCTGTCTTTCAATGAATCAAGGTTATGAAATTTTAAAGAAGTTAGGTATATAATTTGGAAAATACAAATGAAATTTGTATGTATATTTATATATATACACATACAAATGAAATTTGTATGTATATTTATATATATACATGATCCCGTAACTTCGAATCGATATTCGAATCGATACTTTAGGAATGAAATAGTTCCGCAGTCCCCATCCCCTTCTCACACACACAAATACAATTCTACTGACTATGCGATGTCGCATGGATACGCGCTGCACATGTGAAATGGGCCTAACTGATAACCCTCTGCAATGTCGTAATATTTTGGGTCGAAGAAACCGTTCGTTACGGTTAACTATAAACTGATATTTTTTATGCATGAAAAGACGTGCGTCGGTTGACCTCGAGGTTTTATTTTATGAACCAAAGAGGTACAAGTATTAAAAAGTAGTTTTAAGTAAGATTTAACCAATTTTTTTTTGAAAATTTGTAATTTTACGGAACACACATAAAATCCGTTTTAATCTCTTTCTTCTAAAGTGGTAAAATTTGAGTTACGCGGGGATGGACTGCCGTCGACAAAAAGTTTTGTGAGTTTTTTTCTAAATTTAAAAATGAGTAGGTTCCAAAATTAAAACAAAATGGTAGAGGTTATACGTCACAAGAAGGAATATTTATGTTCAAAAGGTGTTTTCTAGTACGTTACATTGAGCCTTCAAAATTAAATGTCAAGTAAAAGACACTGAGCGTATTCGACACCTCCTTCTGTTCGCATTTAATCGAAGGAATAAATTAGAAAACAAACAAGGAGACATAGAATTAAAAATAGTCCAGAAGGAGCGTAGAATCATATTTGAATACATCGGACTATGTCTAATAATTGCCCCACCATGCCCCACTTTCACCGCGGGCATTCGTGATGCCGCCACGTAATATTGCACGATGGGAAAAAATATGATTGTAACACAAATGTAAGGTAAAAAAAAAAAGCAATCTGTTAATTTCTCTAAAATGTTATTGTGCACGCGGAAAGATTGATTGACACAACAGAGTAGACAAGTAATGGGTCATTTAATAAGAGTAATTGAATTGTTGAACTTTGAACTTAAAATATAAAACAAATTTTATTTTACATAAAACGGATATTTTTACATCATGTTAAATAATATTTGATGTTTTGATGATAATGTCGGTCAAATGTTCACCGCAGAGTTGTTTAATCCGAGGTCCAATTTTCATTATTTCTCTTATTAGATGAGCAAAGTAGGGTAAAATGAGTAGGGAATAAAACACTTATGCTCCTAAAATATTTTTTACATGTTAGATTGAAAATTTTAAATATCTACGAACATGCACAGCGCGAAGAATTTTATTTCTCTGAAAACTGCACGTAAACCGGTTAAGCCGTTTAGGAGAAGTACGGCGACATCACACGTACAGAGGAATTATATATATAAAGATATTATAATGAGATGTTGTATCTACAGGTTCATGTTCATATTTTTTCTTTTCTTTTTAATACTAGTATTTTAACCGTATCTTTTTTTTTTTTTTTTAATTATAAATGGTATATTCTGTAATTTATTTTTGTTCTTCAATTTTTAATTACTAACGATATATTTTCAAATTTGTATTTAAGCTTCAATTTTTATTATTATCGGTTTGTTTTCGAATTTATATTTTTGTTTAATTTCTTAATTACTAATTTTATATTTTATAATGTGTATTTGTGGTTCAATTTTGATTATTATCGGTATGTTTTATAATTTATAATAATTGTGTCTCATTTATTTACTATTAATGGCATATTTTCTAATTTATTTTTATGATTCAATTTTTATTATTATTACTTGCATGATTTCTAATTTATATTTATATTGATTTTTTCTAATGTTATTGTTATTCTTAGAATTTATTAAGCATCATTTAATGAAATTAAAAATAAAAAAAAAACACATTAAAAAATAAGGTCCTTCCTAAACACAGGAATTTCCTAGCTAGTCGGGACCTGAAACAAATAAACTCTGTACATTTTAAAACTGTGAAATACTAAATAAATAAATAAATAAATATTTTAGTAAAATATGTTTCATGTTTTTGACTTGGTTCAATTTTGTATTGGAACACCGATTTTTATTGGAGGCCATTAAATCTGTGAATCCCATCTCCCATTAAAATTAAAAGTAAGGCAACAAACGATTGCTTGCTATTATTTCTAACATTCTGATGCCATCATTTTTGAAAAGAACTCTTCCGAACTGAACAAGTGTATTTAGGTTAGAAAAACAAAGAAACGCAAACGGGTTCAATAATTAAAATACTTGTCATGGAAAACGCAATGTGCCTTTTAGACCCTCACCGACATTTCTGCGTCACGCCTCCAGATTTGGAAGAAGACGGGAGCATTTGAAGGAGTTTCGTCATAATGTCTGTGTATTTAAACGTCATTGGTCCAATACATCTTTTTTTTTTTATTAAATTGAAAACATACTATAGGTAATTGTATATAATATTCCCCAGGAGTTTTTTTTTTAAATCTCATTTAGGGACATGCAGATAACTATATTTATTTAAAGACGTTTTTATATTTTAATCTACAGTATTATTTACAAAAGCATAATAAAAATTACGATACACTACAAATTAAAAGGGTATGAAAAATATTTAAAAATAGCAAAATGAACATAATACTAGGTATAGAAATAAATTCAAAATGATGTATACATTATACAATCTGGGAAATAAAAATTAAAAAATGTAAAAAGTTTAAAAATTATATGTATGTATATATTCAAACTGAACTAGTACGAGAGTGCAAATGTTAAAAATTACAAAAATAAAAAAGTTTTTTTTAAATTAACAAAATATGCGCACCCAATACAGGTTAAAAAAATATCAAAAACGTATTAAAATTACATTTACATAATACAAGCTAAAAAAGTATAAAAAACACAAGTAACATTTCAATAGTATTAAAAATTACATATACAAGCAAAAACGGTAAAATATTAAATGTCATATGTTTAAGATGCGCATTCTCTGGATAAACTAACATTATTTATTCAAAGTACTTCTGGAAAAAAAAATTCTTCAATTCGCACGTCCTGTTCCTATATTTTGAAATTAGTACTTTAAATTTTTGTGGCATTCTAATTAAGACATCTCAGTTTCGTATCAAATTCGACATTTTCTTTCAGTAGTGAGACAATAGAGGTTATGCAAATCTTCCTAGTTCGCCATAGATTCTACATGCCAGAAGAATGGACCAATAATTGACGCATTGTTAGCAAAATGTCGGCCAAGGTGCGCTAACAATGGGGCACCGTATTAACGAAAACAGGAAATTGTACTTTGTTTTGACATCTGCAAGAATGGAGATCTGAGAGTATTTCTGTCCGTAGCCATAATGCTTAATAATTACATTACATTGTGTGTGTCTGTATGTTTTTCCTTTAATGACGTAATATGTATCTTGTTACAAATGGAAATGCAAAACGTGATAGAAAAACTGTATTTTATTGTTAAATAATTTATACATTTTTTGTCACATAGTTAGTAGTGTAATTATATACCATTACTATCTGCTATGAATCAAAAAAGGTCCCGACTAAACACTGAAAACTCAGCAAGTTGGGACATGAATTGGGATTCTTATGTATGTCGCGGACAAGTAGTCAAATCAGTCACTCAATTAGACGGCTAGACTGTTCGTAAAATGCTGGCATTCAATTTAATGGCTAACGGATGCTTGGTGCTTGGCCAAAATGTTGAAATCAACGTTTATCGCATGGGCTGAAAGTCGCGTCACTTAGCCTTTTTATGCAACAATAATAATTGTTTTTTTTTGTTATGTAAATTAAGGTTAGGTTAGGCTAGGTTGGGTAATGTTTAATACATAGAATTAAGAAGAACAAAAGAGCTGAAACCTTTATTTTATTTTATTTATTTCGAATATAAACAGATGTACAGGTTAAATTAATATTTTTTAAAAAACTTATACATAGGAGGGCCTGCCATCCAATTATATGTATTCACTAAATAATACTGTAATAATGCGATGACGGCTTGAAGTTAAAACTATATAAATAATAAAAATACTATATATTAAAATAAGATAAATATGGACAAAACAAGGAGATAGTGGAAAGGAAAAGAAGGAAATTGATAAGAGATAATTGATAATTGTGAAGAGACTCATCTGATTTAATTATTTCACATACTAGGCAATGTGTAGGGGTTTCAGCTCTTTAACTTCACTAAAATCAACAAATGGAAGAATTGAAGAAATATAGATGTTCGAACATAGGCAAAATGGTGAATTAACATTCAGAGAGAATTAACAACAGTGTGTAAAGTGGCAACTTAAACCAGCCAATGACATGTCATTAGCCCTGTAAATGCCTAGACTTCTATATTCCCTTCTTTAAGGTATTTTCCATCCCTGTTGTAATTTTTTTCTTTAAAAAAATATATATTAATTGATAATTTCTTTATTTTATTAATGACTAGAATATATACGCTTAGCATTTAAAACAAGTTGTTTTGTAATCAGAAAATATGTTAAGATACCGTTATGACCACGTTATGACACTGACGCATTATTTTGTCATTTTTTCAAACCCAATATTTTTTATTATTTTTTCATAAATTTAATATATTTTTTAATCGAATGTGGCCCCGTGGCCTGTGTCGTCGACTCACGGATCAGAGGTCCGATGTTCGAATTCCACTCTATTCTAATTGGACCATTATCCAATAAGGAGTTATTTACAACTCGTCAAAAATGGCTATTAAAATTGATGTATTTGGTCAAATCATAAAAACGTTAAATATTTATTTTTACTTTTATAACAAAATATTTTACAAATGATTAAGATTTTTTTTCGATAATCATTTCAAATGCAATTTTGCAACAGCTCAAAACGACCAGTGATCGATTGTAAGCGTATTAGTAATTGCTGTATAATGTTGCATGGGATTATAAAAGTAAAAAAAGCAGTCTTATGTGACACACATAAATAAATTATTTATTCACTTGAGAAAGTGAAACATTAATATTTATCTATCTGCTATAATATGCTGCATTAATAAATTACAAAACTAGCCTAAAGCTTATTGGAGTGTTCTGAATAATTAAAACGAAAATGGATGGTTAAAAAGTGATTAAAACTACAAACATTGTATCAAGTACATTATTCTTTAGAAGGTAATTCATTTTCTGTTCTTAAGCGGGCGATTAAGATGAATTTTCCCGAGCGCGAGCGATTACAAAGATACACTATCGATCCCGTATCTTCGAGCTGTCGGGGTATCGAGGACACATGTTCCCTACGGTAAACACAAAGTTATTTTTGCTACTTCCAGCAATGAGTGAGCAATGTCTGCTTTAATTACGATCTTTTTAAATTTTTAATCGTTTTGAGTTGGCTACTTTTTATCAAAACGTCTATTTAAAATAAAAATGAGAAATTAGTTTATTTTAATTTGACATTGAGCACGAAGTAACGTTTGACAGTTAAGACATTAGTGACGGCACCATCTAACGGTAGTTGAATGGTATTTGAAAATTCGAGGTAGTTTAGCGCTACGTTAAATAGAAAATTGTTCAAAGTACCTTAGTACCTTTGAAATATTAAGAAATTTACCAAGGTAAACACATTGAAGAGCTGTGAAGGTTGGATCATATCATTAATTTAATTAGATCACGACTGCCGTGAATATATCTTTATTGTGTTATAATGTAACACATATATAAATTACATTTTTGCGCCATTTTTATTATTTAAAAAACGATACAATACAAATATTTGTCAATGAAAATACCTTAAGTGGTTTCAAGTCTCAACAAACCGAGTATTACGAAATATGAAAAATAGACCAGACCTGTTTTATCTCAAGAAAAATCACTATGCTCATGCATCACGTTTTTTTACGCACTAATTCATATAATTGTCCGCTCCGTAGTGCACTTGTTAGCGGTCCGCATGATTTTATGTATTATTATTATTGTAGACAACTTATTGAGGGACAATGACTTGCAGTTAGGGATTTAGAAATATACTAGCGAACCCGACAGACGTTGTCCTGCCCGAACGTTGGCTTGCCTGCTATCATCTTGGAAAAATACTGTTCATCTAGGTACTTGTTTGTGATCAAATTCCAAAACTAAAAATTGTTGATATTTAAAAAATATTGAATTTAAGTAGGTACTTGTTTATGGTTGAATTTCAAAACATAAAATAAATATTTTTTCAAATATGGCATTCTTTTTGAAAACGTCAAACTCCGGTCGTCCCACCAACAAAGTGGTGTACTTATGTAGGAATACGATTTTTTAGATTGTATTAAATTTAATATTATTTTAGTGTTACCAAAAATCTAATAAAAAGAAATAAATGGGTAGAAATTATAAGGAATTTAAGAAATGAATCCCATTGAGATCTACAAAAACAAATGCTTTTTGTAAACATTAAAAAACAAGCGTTTTTTTATACGCAAAAAACAACATCTTTCCATTTTTTTGCAAATGCATTCTCCTCGAATGAAATAAAACATTTATGCTCCTTACTTTTTTTTTACATATTCGATTGAATATTTTAATATCTACGAACACGCACAGTGCAAAGATCTATATTTCTCTGAAAACCGCACGTAAATCGGTTAAACCGTTTAGGAGGAGTACGGTGACATCACACGTACAGAGGAATTATCTATATATTTATAAAGATTATAACGTCTGGTTAGCATAACCCACCCTTTCTTGGAATGTAACCGGCGCACATAAGGACGAATGACCAATTTAGGGCGCCAAAAATATAATATTGTGTTTTATTTAATATTATGATCGGAAAAGGATGAAAGATGCCTTTTTGAATAATTATCTTACAAAAAAATGCCCAATTAGGGTTATTTGGGGTTGGGTTCTCATAAATTCTAATAAAAAAAAATCATATCAATTTGATTCTGTATTCTAAAGTATATGTACATACTATACAATTTGGATAAAATTCTACTGTACATCAACATCCTCACCATCTACAACATCATTATCATCATCATCAGACATTTGATCACAGATGCCTTCATCATCACCACCATAGAAAGAAGGTAGCCTTAACATGCTTAATACAACTTCATTCAATGGAGTTTGATTTTTTTTTGGTTTTTTTCGCTTACTTGTCACAACACGGTCTGAAGAGACCAACATCCAGTTAAATATATCAACATTTGTGTTAATTCTAGATGTTTTTCTAGAGTGGCTACTTCTTAGTTTTTTATATTCCTTGTGTCCTGCCTCAATAACGTCTTCAGACAGTTGGCCTACTGGTAATGGTAGATATTTCATGATATCTGCCCCGTGTAATAACAATTTATGAACACTGGCACTCATTTTATACCAGCCATAAAGAGAAATAGCCATTTGAGCTGTTTCGAAACAGTATTTTTGAAATAGCTTTTCATTTACGTAATGCCCACAAGAAATAACGGAAAGCACATTCGAAAATCTTTCAATAAGTTGTTTATCAATCCCAGTTATTTAAGAAACAAGTGACGGATTTTTAAAAAACTTCCGTGCCGTGTTACCGTCATTACTGTTGCCTCCACCTTGTTTTGGTTGATCGACAACTAGGCCCATTTCTTTTATAAATTCAGTAGCTATTTTACTTTTCCTCTCTTTTACTTTTTCTTTTGCATATATACCTCTTGCTTGCCACTGCTTTAATTCTAATTTATATGCTATATGTAGCAAATATTCATAGCATCTAAGGTGCGCATGTAACACAGAAATACCATATTTAAAGGTATCTTTATTACAAACTCTGTTTTTTAGTTTTTTGAGATTGTTTAAATCATTAGGAGTAGCTTTACATACATTGCACGCTTGCGAACTTGAGGTATTTGTCAAAATGTTGAAAACCTTCCCATCTAGCATTGTACAAATAGGAATATGTTTGAATTTAAGTACTTTAGTGCCAAGAACGATTACTGATGGCTCTAATTGCAAAATTTGTGAGTGTATTTCATTATACTCCTCTTTGACATTCTGATTATTTTCTTTTTTTTATTTTGAATGAGATTGGACGGTAATATCGTGTTGACGATGGAGACATGTTTTTCCAAAATATTTTACAACGATTAGGTTCACACATTTGCAATGGCACAATTGTACACAAAATTATATTAGAATCCGCATACTCTGAGTTATTCGCAAAATTTTGTTTAAATATACTATGTCCACCGCTGCCATCTAAACCCCATTTATAATAAACATCGATAGTATCATCGCCCTCTGAAATATTTTGTAGTATTACATCTGCTTGTACATGAGCCAGGCGTTGTGTTATATGTATAAGAAGATCCAATAGTGGCACGACAGCCTCATTTTCAGTTATCCTTATATTTGTAGGATAACATTTCTTTTTTGCCTCTGCTATCACTTGATATGGGGGATAAATGTTAGCCCCTCTCTCTTTTGCTCCAAGTCGCATCCTTAAATAACCTTCTTTTGTCAACCCGAGATCCACCATAAAACCCAAGGCCTCTTCTGGGCTGTATAGCCTTACGGTCACAGAGGATGAAGTATCATGCACCATTTTCATTTTTTTCAATGTTTTGGGCGAAGATTGGATGGCCAATTTTACAACTTGAGCAGCAGTTCTTTTACCTGATATAGTTAAACTTGATGTTATTGCCGAACACAGTTTTTCTGAACTGATATCAGAAATCACTGATTTAGCATGCCTTTGTTTACTGCGCCCAGAGCTCTCATAGAACAATTTTTTTGGCCTGCCTCGCTTCTTTTCCCCTGAACTTTTTGGCGGTAAGGATGAAAGCTGTAATGACTCCATCTTCGGGAGTTTCACTTCTTCGTCAAGCCATTTTTTATGTTTGGTGTAAAAACGCTCGTACATGTAGTTACAGCTACGCCATTTTGTCAAGAGCTTCGAGACAAACACTTTAACTGCTATTTTAATTTGTTTTTCACATTCTTCTGAAAACTTACTGACTCCAAACTTGTCTAATATATACACAAATGATTGTTTATTACACTTCACTGCCGATAACTTGCAAAACTGTTCATTTTTAAACACCTCAAATAGTTCTTTTCTTTTAATTTTTATTTCTTTTAGAACGGGTTCGGAACGATGACCTGCAAAGAATACGCTATGTTTTAAAAAGGTGGATGAAAGTGGATGTGAATTTTGTTTGTTATGCTGGTTATAATAAACTTATTCTATATATTTTCAGATCAGAGTGGAACTCGGTGGTACTTTTTTCTAAACTCCAGGGAAAGTAACCATATTAATATTTTTTCTAAACAAAAACGGTGTTTCATAAAACATGGATAAAATCTATATTACGTACATTAGTTACATAAATAATGATTGCAGATTAAAGTACTAACCTAATACTTCAATATCCATGTTGAAAACTTTGCAATTTTAAATTAAGTAAAACAGGACAAGCGTAGTTACTCCGTCAACAATCCAAACGCAACTGACTGGTGTTGGCCGTGCCGAAGATAACCCAACTTTGCGCGCATGCGTAAATTGATATGTTGCGTGGACAAAATAAAATTATGCGTCACATTGGGTATTGGTTTATTGTTAACATTTTTAGAGTATTTTTGATTAGTTTGAAGACAACATGAAATCCTATTATTGGCGCGCTAAATCGGTCATCCGTCCTTATGTGCGGCGTTGCAAATTACACTGAATTAATTTATATTTCCGCAATGAATATTAATAATAATAATAAATTTCGACAATTTTCATAGCGGCGTTTTCGTGAGTAATCACTTCAAGGGCGCTGTACGTTATACTTTATTTTAAAAATTAAATGAGGTCTATTTACAATCTAACTCTTATAACAAGTTTTTAATTTTTTTCTGAAAAGAGATTCAGTTGCGAAGTTTCAAATTTCTGGGGGTAGAGCATTCCACGCCAAAGGTCCGGCTATTTCAAAAGCCCTATCGCCAAATTTCGAACTCTGATTGCGTGAATGAGGTTGTATCACATTCCCTGCAGCAGAACAGGAGGCTGAGCAGAGAGTGAGGCGCCTATCTGCCAGCTCGTCTGGAAGGCAGAGTTCCTTAAGGTGTTGAGGAGCCGTGTTATGTATTGCCTTGTACATTAACCAACACAGCTTGTACTCGACCTTTTCTGGAAAACGTAGTCAGTGAAGATTTTGAAGCAACGGTGTAATATGATCGTACTTTGATACACTAAAAATTAACCTGGAAGCTGCATTCAAAATGGACTGCAACCGCTCTGTTTTATATTGAATTAAGCCAGCATTATCATGAGTCTTCAAGTAAACCATAATACACAAGAAAAAAATTATATCACATATTTAGGTCTATCGTGTAATTTTACTCTAGTAGCAAATACAGAATCAGAATTAACGATGTTGTCACAGATTGGTTTGAGGTCACCACCGGAGTTCGCCAAGGTTGCGTCCTTGCACCGTTCTTTTTTATTAATCCTTATGGACTTCATCCTTAGAAAGTCCATTCCACTGGATCGAGAAATATCCGTCTCCCCCTCCCAAAAACTCTGCGGCCTAGAGAATGCCGATGATACGGTTACAATTGACGATTCAGTCGGGGGTCTTCAGGTCACTGTAGATAAGCCAAATAGGTACTCCGCATGCATGGGCTTTAAAATCAATATTATTTAAACCCATGTACTCCGTAATACTTTGTGCCTTGATGCTCGAAATCCCCTGACTCTGTCAAACCAAGTCATCGAAAGGGTCGATAGTTTCAAATACCTAGGAGTATACGATACAGAAAATGGCAGCTTTCAAAAAGAATTGGAAGTGCGGTTAGGAGTAGCGGGCGCCACATTCAACAGTATGAAGGCTGTCTGGAGATAGGATATTTACTCAGTGAAAACCAAATGCCACCCATATAACGCCTGCATAATACCTATTCTCCTCTACAGAATAGGGCTCTCACTAGAGCCCAAATTAGCAAAATTCTGAGTTTCGAGAATAGGTGTCTCTTAAGAATTTTGGGTATGCAGTGATTTGACTTCGTGAGGAATGAGGTAATAAGAGAACGGACGCAGCAAATCCCAGTGTCAACCATCAAGCGGAGGCGATACGATTGGCTAGGCCATATACTTCGGATGCCTCCTGAGAGCCTTAACCACGCTTCCTACTTTACAAGGCATCAAGTTCTCGACGTCCTAGACGTCCACTGCGACAGTTTGCTGGCAGTTTATGTCAGAACTTCGGGACAAGAACCTGACTTGGAAGGATGCAAAGGAGTTATCAGCCGATAGAGATGCATGGAGGCTATTCGTGGATACCATATGCTCCAAAAAGGAGCGAACATGGAATGATGATGTAATTTTAAATGAAATATTTTGTCCATCAGGATCCCCGAAAATGACAAAATATCGAGTACTCTGACACAAATACACAAAGCATCGATTTGAGAGAAAGAGATGTTACCTAATTAAACCACAAAGTAAGACACGTATATAATTTTAATAAGATGAAAAGAGACGTTTATTATCACGCGATCATTTCCTAGCCTCAGGTTACCTACCACACCCTGACTTAAAGGATTTTCTTAACATAGTTTGCTAATGGTTAATGCTGACTTTAAATCAGTCTCCAATTTTTTTTAAGTAGTCACGTAGGCCAGCCTTCGTGGTAAAGTAGTTAAGACGCTTGACTCACGTGACTCACGCTCGGAAGGTTCCGGGTTCGATTCCCGGTAATAATGCAAAAAATAAATGTAATTAAATCTGGGTTTTTTGCGCTGAAATTGGGCTACCGGGGCCCCGATTACGATGGCAAGTTAACATTTATCTTCAATTTTATCTACAAAGTAAAATTATGTTTTCTATATATATGAAAAGCAGAATACGCATACATTTAACGTATCTCGTACTTTGTATTTTGTAAAATGAACAGGTTCAAATAGAGTCATTTGCAAAATACATTTCAGTTCAACCACTTCCACATAAATAAATTCTGAAAACTTATACGCGTATTTGTTGACCAAAATCAGTTTCGTAAATTAGGCAGCTAAGTCAATTTCTGGTCAAACAAGATGGCGATGTTGATATAGCAAGTTAGTGCCTATGTCAAGGATTAATTGCACGCTTTGGGTGGAGTAGAGATATGTTGATAAGTGGTACTGGCTGGAGATCATTCAGATTACTCAATCATCAAATAATTGGAGAACCAAGGATACGGCTGCGTACGCTGGTATCAATATTTACGCAAGTGTAGGTTGCACATCAAATTAAATTTGAGTTCAATGATTGAATTTCATAATAAAACGTATTTTTTCCTTCAAAATCAATAAACATCGAACTTGTTCTTTGCTCTGTGCCTACATTTATTTTTAAATTGACTTATTTAAATATATTGTGGTGCCTCAGAAGTAAGTACCGGCAACTGTTAAGAGAATAGAGCAATAGACAACAAACACGACAGGTTGGCAACCCAGGGGATAAAATACATTTTTATTATCTTTAAAACCATGCCCTCCGCATGAAGAGCGCGGTAACCTAGAAATGTTTCTGAGAAAAACGCGGTAAAAGAAAATAATGCTGTTTTCGTAAAAGATTCAACACTATGCATGTCATCGGTATATGTCATGTATGAAAAGAAAAGAAAAAAACTGAGAGATTAATTAAGTTTTCATATTAAGATTGAAATTTAAATTTTAAAGATAAATCAAATGTAAACAAAACTTAACTAAAGATAATTTTACTTTTAAAATGTAGTTTCTGTAGTTTTGCTTCCTGGATTTCGTGGATCCTTAAGAAATATTGATGAATGAGACTAAAATGAATATTTTTTCTTTGTGATTAATATTATCTGTATTAAACAAAATGTTGTCAAAAATGCTAGATCTGCGCTAAAGAGCGCCCGTTCTTATAAAGATAAGAACGGGCAGAACCTGCGTTGAACGGAAATGTAATAACAAAGAGACATTAGGAAAAAAACGAATTTAATATCATATAACAATATTTGAGTTTGTTCAAATGTTTGTAGACAAAAGACTGGATTTCACCCCCTCGGGGGTCATTAAGATTAACAAATTACAATACCTTAAAGAAGGGAATATGGACGTCTAGGCATTAACAGGGTTTATGACCTGTCATTAGCTGGTTTATTTATTTATTTATTGACACTCTTTATCAAAATACGTTTCCATGTTCACTTTGCCCAGCTAACAAGGGTACATACCCCGTTCCAAGCTAGGCAATTACATTTTAATATATTATAATAGTTAACAAATTAATATAGAGCACAGACCAACAAAATATAAACTTATTCGTATACACATTTTGATGCATATACATACAGACATACACATATATACACATATATATATATATACACATATATACACATGTTCATACAAACACACGTACACACATCCATTCGCATACACATACATACATTCATATAAACATAGACAAATTATTTATGCGGAACTTCATGGTTGTCACCTATAAATATATTTTTTGAATTATTCCTTATTTTTATGTTTTATATTTCTATATTTTTTTTGTTTAAGTGGCCACTTTACACACTGTAGCATTCATCATTTTCCATTTGTTGATTTTAGTGAAGTTAAAGAGCATACACATTGCCTAGTATATGAAATATTAAGTCAGGTGATTATTTTCACAACAATAAAGGTTTCAGCTTTTTAACTTCACTAAAATCAACAAATGGAAGAATCGAAGAAATTTGGATGTTCAAACATAGACATGGTTAATGTTAATGTTACACAGCGTGTAAAGTTGCAACTTAAACCTGCCAATTACAGGTCATACGCCCTGAAAATGCCTAAAATATCATATGAACTCATGTTAGTAAACTAACGTGCAAATATACACTTTAACCTTTACCATCACCGTAGTAGTCATTGTCCTGACGAGGAGACGGGTACGTCTCGTAGTTATATACTAATATTTAGTAACATTAGTGAAAATGTTTGTCCATAAGAATAACGCTTTGACCATAAATATTATTTTATCAGCAAATATAATATTATTGACAATGTTAATTTCTCAAAATTACGAAACCCAAAATTATAATGTAAATTATGGGTACCTATAACTACTACTTCTACCATCACTGGAATGGACCGTCACACACGTCTATCCTGGCATACATTTTTAGCTTCTTCTTTAAAAATACATTTTTGTGTATCGAATTATCGTCGCTGCGTTTTTTTTTAAGTTTTGTATTTTTGGAATTACTCCGCCCGCAACGGTAAGTTTTCCTGATATTTAAAAGGAGAACGTAGTAGCTTTCGAAATACGGTAAAGGTCCAATCGTATTAGAGCGGCACTGTGCGGCACGTCGCGGCAACACGAAATATTATAACAATAAAGTGGTTCATAAAAAAAACTATTATTATTTCTCAAAAATATTTTGCATAACAACGATTCACACAGTTAGCGCTACAAACACAAAAAAAAAATTTTTGTCTGTTTTGGATGAAACAAACTATACTATAGCTGCGTTGCACAGCGCGGAACTCCATACTAATGTTATCGCTTAAGTGCAGCGACGCCGTGGTGCTTTTTGATATTTAACGTTAAAAAACATAGCTAAGCGGAAACCGAAGATTTATCACAACGCAATAATTTATTGTTTATTGCTCACCTGAACCTGTGACGTTTTAAATTAGAGGAGGTAAAAAAAATGTAACTGCTGTTTTAAAAGAGTTAACCTCCCGAAACACCTAAAATAGTTTCACAAAAATAAATTAAATCGTTTAATAAAAACAACAAAAAAATCACCAAGGGCAGAAGTAAATAAAATAAAACATTGCGCTTCGCGCGAAAAATTCAACGCCCCCCGGCACTCCGTTCCGCGCTTCGCCCTAATTTAAATCTTTATCCACAATACCTATATACTCATATTATAATCTCCCAAGGACGAGGTATATGCATATATACGCATAAAATAACACTATAAGATAACACATTGACAAAGTAATATAAAAAGAATAACAAGTTTACTAAGTGGCTTAATTTTAGCTCCCATATATAATGCAAGTAAAGAAGCCCGCCCAATTTAAATGAGATGTGCATTTACTCCATGCGATAAAATTCACATGTTTGTGCTGACAATTTCTTGTACATACAATATTGATAATTTAGCCTGGGTAATTTATTTACATTGAATTATTTATATAGCGGAATTAAGAGGCGTTGGAATGACATGCGAAATAGCGAGAGTGCTGGCTGGCGATAGGGTCTCCTGGAGGCAACTGGCGATGTCCACATGCTCCACTTAGGAGCGGATGTGGAAAAGAAGAAGAATTGAGTAGTAAAAGTATACAAACACATTTTTTATTTTTGATGGGGAGTCATCTAAACTGCCTAACTAGGGATAGCTTCCCCGTTCTAAGGCAGTTAATAATGTATTTTATAATTTAATATTAAAAAATATTAAAAATTTATTATTATTATTATTAGAGCACACATAATAATATGCTCATGTGTGCCCTACTTCCAGATTTAAAAGTAAATAATAAATCTACCACGAACACATAAATTATACCTAAATTCCTAAATCCAAATTCTTTATTATAAATGTTATTTATTATAAATTCCTTATAAAAAATGTAAAATGAATATTTACGAGTATGTACACATAATATGCATATAATACGAACGAAAACATAATTATAGTCATGAATGTAATGTTATTTCGTGAATAAAGGTCTTTATTTGTATTTAATAAAAGTAAACCTAAAAAATATTAATGTTATTCCATAAAATAAGGTTTCTATAAAATATATTAAATAATAATAAAAAAACTAAAAAAATAAATAAACGTTATTTTTTAAACGTCTTCACGAAACAGCTTAATTTATGAAACGGTTACTGGTTTTGTAACTTTTGTTAAGAAACCGAAATGCCCATCTCTATTTTAAAGCAGTTCATTTTTATTATTTTTTTCATACATTTTCGAGAATCTTCGCCTTACATTTAAATGTTCTAACTTTTACCGCGTGTCATCATCATTCCCTTTCCGCACCTAATGGTGCATAGGACACTGCATTGGTACACCTATTGCAGTGTATCTTGATCATTTTTGTTAAATGAAGGTAAGATGATCAGTCTTACGCTTCACGTACCAGTCCGGGGACTAAGAAATATTCTAGTGTAAAAACATATTTTTAAATAAATATTTCAAATCAATCACGTCGGGAATCGAACCCGACACCTCTTGCATGGAAGGTTAACGCGTTGACTACTGCACCACGGAGCCGACCATATCGCGTGTGGGAAACAGTTTTTTTTAATCCAATTTTCCGTAGCACTGAGCTTCCTTATTATTCGATTAATGTATAAGATATCACGTTTAGAATCGGGTTGTATCCTTGACCAACACTTATCCGTAAGAATTTTTTTATCGCGTCGGTAATTACTGACAAGTGCGGCCATTGTAATTGAGCTCCAGGCTATGGTAAAAGGGATTGTATTAAAACTGAAGTGTTGCAAAACTATTTTCTCTGCACCTCTTCAGACTATTACCGGTACATCATTTCATAAGAATAAAGAAGAAAGTTGAGTTGTTTCATATACTTGAATCAATAAATTTTGATACAACGTCAGATATTTTGCACCATTAAGCCGATTTAGCTCACGGCAATTTCATCCGTGTAACCTAGTGACAGGTTTCACTAGTGGCGAAAATCGCTTACGGCTTAATTTCACAAAAAATAAGAGGAAGGCCTTTATTTTCAAAAGTGATTAAATATTTTTTATTACTTTACTGTCTTTTGCGTACTTTAACTGTCTTTCATTTTTTTGGTTACTGTTCTTTACATACATGTTTATCGCGGGGGATACGTTCTGGACATGGCCGCGATAAGCGATATTCCGCGAACCACGGAGAATATCTCACGCAACTCTCTATTTTTCAACGAACGAACTATTTTTCTTTTTTTTATATTTATTTCAACAGAGAGGGAAAACATTTTTGAGAAGGGAATATAAATGTCTAGGCATTTACAGGGCTTATGACCTGTCATTAGCTGGTTTAAGTGGCCACTTTACACACTGTGTAACATTCACCATTCTGCCCATGTTTAAACATCCACATTTCCTCAACTCTTCTATTGACTTTTGTGAAGTAAAGGAGCTGAAACCTTTATTTTGTGGGTGAGATTCATCCGGCTGAACCAAATCACCTACTAGGCCACGCTGGAAAACCATTTTCCATTTTTTATACTTCTTCTTTTACCAGGTAGTTAATTCAACAATGTTTGAGTGTGTCCAACTCAATAACAGGTCATAAGCCCTGTAAATGCCTAGACATTCATATTCCTTTCTCAACAATGTTTTTCCGCTCTGTTGAAATAAATTTAAATATGAATAACTCCCCAGTGAGGAAATCCAGCCAGTCTGCAAGCATTTGGACATACTCAAACATTGTTGAACTATTTTTCAGCTGATTTTATGTCTGCCCTAGCCTATTCGCCAATCATTTTAAGGCGATTCAAGTTTGATCGTTATTTAAACCGAGCAGACCAACCATTGCTTGCTTGAAAGAATAATTCTCCTTGCCTTTTTTTTATTAATTGCACTGTATAGACTCGGGCAATTTGAATTCTTTAACTACAACTGCAATTTTACCACAATTTTCCATCATTTCGATTATTTTTAGATTCTTTTTTAACGTCACTAAATTGCGAAAAATATCGCGTTATGACGAATCCGCACTTGCCGGGGACGCGATCACCTGTATATAAAAAAAAATCTGTTTGTTTACATATTTAGTTAACCTAGATGTCTTCAAATTATTTTTCATTTTATTGTTTTTTACGTACATACATTTATCAACTTTACTGTATTTTACATTTTTTACTTCAATATCTTTTACGCATTTCGTTAACTTTACTGTCTTTTACATACTTAGTATACTTTTATTGTCATACACATTTTTACAAAACCTAATTACTTTTACATGTTATTAACTTAACTGCTAGATATATATATTTGCTGTTTGCTGTATACATAAAATTACCTGCGTAAAAAAAATGAGAATTTAAAAAGGAATTAAATATTTTTCAAGAAATCTCAATTGAAAACATATTAACATAATATAAAAAGATTGAAATTTGTTGCCAGGGAAAGAAAATATTTTTGAGAGGGGAATATAGATGTCTAGGCATTTACAGGGCTTATAACCTGTCGTTGGCTGATTTAAGTGGCCACTTTACACACTGTGAAACATTCACCATTCTGCTTATGTTTAAACATCCACATTTCCTCAGCTCTTCCATCTTTTGACTTTTGCGAAGTAAAAGAGCCGAAATCTTTATTATGTTGCAAACGAATTTAGGTCTGAAAAACACACTAGGAAGGAAATCCAGCCTGTCTGCAAATATTTATTTATTATTTATTTATTTATTTTACATAAACGGCATAAATTGCCTTTAACATATATTGAACATAAATATGAAAAAAAAAATACATTTATAAATACATAACAAAAAATTATAAAATTGCATAACTATAACAATAGTAAGAAGTAGGTAAAGACACACAACCAAAAATATTAACGAAATAAATACATAAATATGAAAAAACAAAAAAAGGAAAAACATTTTTAAATATAAAGAAAAGTTTAAAAATAATATTGCGAGAGAAAAAAAGAAATCAGACTCGTTTTATAACTATCAAGTCCAGAACCAAATATATCAGCCTTGTCCTCATGCTGATTGCCATATCTATGGAGCCTAGGGATAGGCGAGTGCATGTGATAGTTGGTCCTAGAACTTGCAGAACAAAAAAGAGATCTGTGGCGGGTATGTCGACCAGGTACACGGAAACACACCAACTCCAGCAAATCTCGACAGTCAATTAATGAATTGATCACCTTAAAAAGTAATATAAGGTCAGTTAGGATTCTTCTATCAGAAAGTCTTAAAAGATTTGTTGATGACAACAATTGATTATAATTATATATAATAGAATAGGGACGAGGTTGTCAATTTTTTAAAAGTACGAAATTAGCAAAAATTTACAAATCTGCTTTCCTTCCATACTCTTTTACTTTTATTTGCTTTTTATATATATTGATAACTTTTATGTTTTTCTTATTATGTATTTTTGTATAATTTAATTTAGTACGTACTATTATTTGGCATATGATTTATTGCTCCTATTCCTTATATTTCTTACTATTATTGAGTGAATTTCTAGAAAACATAACTCAATTATCATTTCAATTATGCTTTTATATATGTATATTCTTTTTCTGTTGATTTAAATCATGCTCTTATTTTGTGTTATTTTTTTTAATACTACTTTATTTTACTATTATTTTGTTGATTTTAATGCTACCACTATTTTGTATATTTGATTATGTGTGATTCATAATTTGTATAATTTATATTTTAAAAATTATTTCTGATTATCTTTTTTGCATTGTATTCTTTGGAATTTGATTATTTATTACATTTACCTTTTTTTCTAGATTGTGATTCTATGTCATTATAATTTGATCTAATTAATTTTTCTATGTATTTTTATTGTAATTTATTGTGGCTTGACACGGGCATAGAATAAAAAGCCTTAATAAGTTCATAAATATTTAATTTTGTAATTTTTAATGAATAAATAAATAAATTGAATAAAGCAGCTGAAATATGAAGTTTTGGACATATTTAAACATTGGTAAATAAAAAAAAGGTTTGTGCATACTAAATCCACGAATGACGCCACTCGTTCCAAGGACTTAGAACGTATGTAACTTTTATATCGAATTAGGTATGTAGATTTCAATAAATAAAGAAAATATAACACGGAGATTACCTATTTGTGCCAAACATAAGTCTCTCGTGGTCTATATAGACTAGAGATATAGAAATAATATCCATATATGTGTAGAGTTTACGGATCTCATGTTGTAATGCAAGTAGAATAATCTGTACACTGCACTGTGGCGTTGTTTGGTCCTATTCACGATTTTCATGTTCAATAAACAACGCCACTCGACATGCTCGTAGAACCAATAATATTACATGAATAGGAATAACATTCCTCCATGCACAAGAAGGAAACATAATATTATAGTACTGCACCATTAGACGCACTCATCGAGTCACGATCGTGTAATATTTCAACCCTGCAACGCCCATTTTTTCTAATTCTAATTAAAAACAAATTTTTATGTGTGTTTTTTTATGCGAATACTGGGAAAAATAATGAATAAAAGGTTAATTTTAACCAAATATATTTTTTAATTTTTTGAAATGTGGATGTTCAAAAATAAGCAGAATGGTGAATGTTACACAGTGTGTAAAGGGACCACTTAAACCAGCCACTGACAGGTCATAAGCCCTGTAAATGCCTAGTCTTTCATATTCCCTTCTGCCAGTCCAGGGACTATGAAATATTTTAGTGTGAAAACATATTTTTAAATGAATATTTCATGTCAATCACGTCGGGAATTAAACCCGACACTTCTTGCATGGTAGGCAAACGCGCTGACTACTGCACCACGGAGCCGACCATACCGCGTGTAGGAAATATATACTTGCATCCAATTTCCCGTAGCACTGAACTTCCTTATTATTCGATTAATGTATATTGAAAACAAACTTTTATGTATGTTTTTTATGCAAATAATGAAAAAAGGTTAATTTTAATGGAATATTTTTTTTTAAAGATGTTCAAAAATAAGCAGGATTGTAAATTTTACACTGTGTGTAAAGTGGCCACTTAAACCAGCCAATGACAGGTCAAACGCCCCGTAAATGCCTGGACTCCCATATTCCCTTCTCAAAAGTGTTTTCCCTCTCTGTTGCTACAAATTTAAGGTTAATTTTTTAAACTTTTAATTTCATATTTTAGTTTCTTCTTCTTTTCCACATCCGCTCCTAAGTGGAGCATGTGGACATCACCAGTTGTCTCCAGGAGACTCTATGGCCAGCCAGCATTTTTGCCTCTTCCCACGTCAATCCAGCGCCCCTCAATTCCGCCGAATAAAGTCTAAACATCGTCATTTACGGCCTTCCAGGACGGCGTGAGCCCGCAGGTTTAAAGAAGAGGCAACTTTGGTTTAAACTTTTCGGTTCTTAACTTTTCGCAGCACATGTCTAAGCCAGGTCCACCGCCGCATCCTCAAGACGCTCGTTATAGGAGGCTGCTGCGTCCGTTCTCGGACTTCAATGTTGGTTATAAAATCGAACCACCTTTTACCTAATATTCTTTTCAATCACCTACTCTCAAAATTCAGAAGTTTGGTGTTTTGAGCTTTGGTAAGGTGCCAAGATTCGCACCCATATGGGAGTACGGGCATTATACAAGAGTTGAAGAATCGGAATTTCGTTTTGACCGAGTATAGACTTGAGTTTCAGACAACACGCATCATGTTAAAGTTGCTCCAGCAATTCCTAGGCGGATTGCGAGCTCTTTGTGCATGCTTCCATCCTCAGTTATGTGAACTCCCAAGTATTTAAAGCTGTCAACTTTCTCAATTCTCTGCCCATTATTAAAGAGAGGTTGATCAGAGTCAGGACAGGATTTGTTGCACATAATCTGAGTAATTTTAATATTAATATTTTAGTTTATGGGGACAATATGCTACATCGGGCATTAAAAGGTTACAATCTACAAGAATGTAAGTGAAACAAGAAATAACGATTGCTATGAACATCTTTTTATATAAAAATGAAAGTTGCGAAAACAATTGAACGTAGTTATGCAAAAACTAGCCAGCCATAAAAAACTGAAACTGAGATAATAGCACCTTTATGAAAATAGTGAACAATCAAATCTACACAACAGTTGAAATGTTTTTGACTTTAACAAATGATAAACAATTAATACATAAGTTTTTTTAGATTATAAACAAGAATCTTTTTGTGTATTTGATAAGTTTTAATGATTTATCGAGTGCTGTGGGTGATTTCTGCAAATTGAGAAGTGCCGTTTTTGTGATCGATACCATTTTTAAAGGGTGATTATTACAGCTTTTTGTACGGAAGCGGTCTGGCTGTTTTTAGCAAAACATGAAATTGACCTTACTGCACCCGATTTCATCAATATCTCATTTTTTCAAAATTGTGAACTGGCTGCTTTCTGCATAACAACGCTCAATTAAAACTTCAAATCTTTAAAAAAAGCAAAGAAATCACCCTTTGAACTTTCGTCAAATTATACTTTTTACCGAATACGTGCAACTGACTTTTTGTTTAAAATTTTATCGAAAAATTTTACCCTGATGGCGACTTTTTAAAATAAATTATAAAGGCTAGTATGTTTACAATATAATAAACTAGTTGCCGAGTGATAAACATGTTTGAAATCACTTGTATACACCGATTATCGGTATGTAGCAGATCGTCTACGTTGGGCATTGTAGGGTTAAATCGGTAGTGGAAAATCTCACGGAACTACATATAAATACATTTGAAGATAATAATCAATTCAACATACCAGACATCTTTGGTCCGCATATGTCGGGAATATAATTAATACCTACTGTAGAAAAAATTAAACTAACTTTTAAATCATTTAGATTCCCTGATGGAACGCCGATCCGTGATGTTTTCAATATAAAATTTATTTTCTATTTCTACATCCGCTCCTAGGTGGAGCATGTGGACTTCACCAGACGCTTCCGGGAGACCCCATCGTCAGCCAGCACCCTCGTTTCCTCCCACGTCTATCCCGCGTCCCTGGGTTCCGCAGAATAAAGCTGGAAGTTCGTCATCGACGGCCTTCCAGGACGGCGGGAGCCCGCAGTTGAATGCCTCGGGAGAACCTTAACCCAAGTTGCCTATTTTTTAAACCTGCGGGCTCACGCCGTCCTGGAAGGCCGTCGATGACGATCTTTCGGCTTTATTCTGTGGAACTAAGGGGCGCTGAAGTCGTAGGAAGTGGCGAAAATGCTGGCTGGCGATAGTCTCCTGGAGGCAACTGGTGATGTCCACTACTCCACTTAGGATCGGACGTGGAAAAGAAGAAGAAAAAGTAATTGGCAGTAGTGCTGTATTATACATTTAAATAATAATAGCAATAGCAATATAGACATATTTCACGATCCTTTCCCAACTTTTGAGAATAATCTCTTATAATAATATTCTATAAGCAAACGTGTACTTATTTTGTACACGAAATATATATCTAATGTAAGTACTTAAATATCAAATGCCGAATGTAATTCTATCTATTCCGTTTCATTCTGTAAATGAAGATATATTATGTGCATGTGGAATTGTATCGACGAATATATACAAATTGTATGTTTTTTTTATTTTTAAGTTCTCGCTGTTTTCTGACGATGATATTATCTAAGCATTTTTATATCGGGCAATGCTACAGCCAACTTCATCGTAAAGCTTACCATTAGGCTTGAAATGACACAAATGACAATATATGTTATTCTATTCAAGTGCTAACAACATATTTTTGCAAAACGCTTAACATGTTAAATTTCGAATTACTTCATTACTTTTCTTTTAACCTGCAGCTGGAGTAAATAGAATTCTTGTAGAGACTTATGAAAAATAACTTATTAACATATCACAGTAAATAGAGTAATAGTCAGTGCGTTTTCCTACAGTGCAAAAAGCCTTGGGTTCGATTTCCGACATGGTTAACATGAAATATTTATCAAGAAAAGGTTTTTTACAGTAGAATATTTCATTGTCCCCGGGCTGGCACCTCGAGCGTAAAACTGATCATCTTATCTTCGTGTGACAAAAATGATCAAGATACGCTGCGATTTGTGTACCAGTGCAGTGCCTTATGCACTTTTGGGTGCGGAAAGGGAATGATGATGAAAATTATACCAGAGATGGAGAGCATTTTGGAAAAGAGATACGGAAGTCTAGGCATTTACAAGGTTAATTAAACACACAATCAGCAGAATGGTGTATGTTGCACAGTGCGTAAAGCGGCCATATAAAACAACCGATGACAGGTGATAAGCCCTGTAAATGCCTAAACTTCCATATTCTTTTCTTTAAAATATACTCCATCTTTTTTTAAATATGGTTATGGATAAATATGTTGAGAATGTAAATATAAACTGCACGGTGATTAATAAATTTCAGTTTTAATTGTGTGAATAAATTTTATAACGCTACGACTAACTTTTGTGAAGAGAGCACAGTGAAGACTGTGATTTTTTTTACATTCGTGAGGTACTCAATACACCCATATAAGGGCGCGCAACACGTCACCCACCCTTCTCTGCCTGCACCAGTATTCCTGTTTACAAATTGTTAGCTTCACTATTTTGTGTTTTATTGTGCATCCATCAAATTGTGTGTGAAATAAATTATAACTATTGTTAATACTTATAATATTAGAAACCAAACACTGTTTTGAGTCTACTGAACACTTTATTTTATTTTTACAAATATAAATATATAAAAATAAAAACTTCGTGACAATTATTTCGCCTTGTTAGGGCATTTTCAAACAAATGTGAAGATTATATGGATTGAATGTCCTTATATAGTTATATAATTCAAGGTTCTTAAGTGGAAAACAAAAATTATCTAATAAACTATAGCATGTACATTAATCATAATTGAGGGAAAAACCAATGGTTAAGGGCGAGGCTATAAAATAAAATAAAATAAAATAAAATAAAATAAAATAAAATAAAATAAAATAAAATAAAATAAAATAAAATAAAATAAAATAAAATAAAATAAAATAAAATAAAATAAAATAAAATAAAATAAAATAAAATAAAATAAAATAAAATAAAATAAAATAAAATAAAATAAAATAAAATAAAATAAAATAAAATAAAATAAAATAAAATAAAATAAAATAAAATAAAATAAAATAAAATAAAATAAAATAAAATAAAATAAAATAAAATAAAATAAAATAAAATAAAATAAAATAAAATAAAATAAAATAAAATAAAATAAAACTAAAAAAAATAAAATAAAATAAAATAAAATATAAAAAAATAAAATAAAATAAAATAAAATAAAATAAAATAAAATATGCAAGATTTTTACGTCAAATTTAGATACGTTTACGATTACGGTAAATTAAGATTTACGGTAAGTGGTTATATACAAATATTTAATAACATTTATTATAACTATTGTAATGATCCTAAACTATTTTTTTCCTTGAGGTTAAAATTTACATTACAATTTATTTTATTATTAGTAAAATATTTGGCTTATAATATTTCGTGTTATTGTTTTTATTTTTTATATATTCTGAAACAGGCTAACAATCTTTACCCTTTTATTGTTAATGGGTTTGCTTTGTAGCAAAATTGAATTGTAAACAGCACAGTTGAAGCCTTTTCATGTGGGTGAGATTCATTTGGCTGAATCAATTCACCCATTAGGCAACGCTTGAAAACAATTTTCCAATTTTTATACTTCTTCATTTACCAGGTAGTTAATTCAACAATGTTTTGAGTATGTCCAAATGCGGTTTCAGCTATTTTTCTTCACATAAGTCAACAGATGAAAGAGTTGAGGAAATGTGGATGTTAGTGTGTGAAGTGGCCACTCAAACCAGCCAATGACAGGTCAATGACCCTGTAAATGCTAAGACTTCCATATTCCTTCTTTAAAAAATATTTTCCCTCTCTGTTGCAAGAAATTTAAATATGAATAACTCCTTAGGTAGGAAATCCAGCCAGACTGCAAGCATTTAGACATACTCAAAACATTGTTGTTCCAAACCATTAAAATGTCACGAATTTTGACGTCATTAAGCATGTCGCGTTTTTCTAGTGATATCTAGTTCTAGTTATATATGAAAACATTTCTCCACAGTATTTATATTGATTTTGATAATACAATTAATTATTCTAAATTCATTTTATATATTTTTATCGGTATTCGTAGTATCTACGTGATATTTCCCTATTGCATCTAGAATGGCAAGTCTCAGTTTCATATCGCTACAACCCGTTTTTTGTGACGGACAATCAAACACGCATGTATTTTCAGCTTCATAGTATTGATTAAATAAATAAAAAGAACCATGAAAAAGCCTTATAAATATGGATTATGAGAGTGTTCTATTAACCTGAATTAAATGTTGAACTAATATTTATTTGTGAGTTCGTATTAGACTTGACTTGGCTATTTATGGAGCAGAGCAACCAGTTTATATCGAAATGAATGACGCGAGATCTTCGCTCGCGGAATTTCACCTTCAGAGCTCTGTCGAAGGTATCGATTTACGATGGTCAGAGAATTCACCGGTCGTTTATGCACCAATACGGCGGTCAGAGCATTATTCCTTTTGAAATAGAAGCGATTGTTTTAAAATCGCCTTTCAAATGCGGATTTCCATTTTAAGTTACTCACGATTGGAATGCTTAAGTCAGAATTGAGAAGTTTGTGGGATCCGGTCCAAGGTATTATGTATTTCAAAATATCTGTAAGTTAAACTAATTCAATCAGTAATTTTAAAATCGTTAATATTTAGAATTGGATCAAATACTTTCATCATTAACTATTATGATCGTCTAGAGTACTTTCATATCTTCAGTTTAGAATTCAGAAGGATTTTGACTGGTTTGATATTCTTACACAAATTAAAATCTAACTGTACAGATGCCTATGATATTCTTGCTCAGATTAACCTTAATGTACCTCACCGTAACTTGCGTACCAATGCTGTATTTGCTTTGGGAAATTATAAAACCAACATCGGATTATTTTCCCCTCTGCCAAGGATCCTCAGAACAGCGAACAAAATCTCATTAAACGGTGCTGTCGATGTGTTCCAACAGCAAAGGCAAGCATTCAAGAAGCAATCGGTGTTATCAGTCCTGACTTGCGATGAAACACTTCCAATATCCGCCTAGATTATGCCATAATTGTACCTTTGTAAATTTTAATAGACTTTAAGATTGTTTAAATTAAGTGTTATTATATAATATACCACAAGGATCTATTTTGGGTCCAATATTATATATTTTATACATAAAAGATTTGTCACTGTACAATTTCAAGGAAACAATTATTATGTATGCTGACAACATTGGACTATTCTATAAAAATCAAACAAAACAGACGTATTAACAAACAGTGACATAAACAAAGACCTAACTATGTTGACTAAATAAACAAACACAAACTTACTTACACTTAATGAAAAAAATGCAATATTATCCATTTTGAATCTAGAAAAAATGTCATAAAGTAAATGCTTACATAAATAATGAACGACTTACTGAAATTGAACATGTTAAATACTTAGGACTAACAATAGACAGACAATTGACACGGACAGTTCATATCAATAATTTAATTAGCAAAGTGGCGACATTATCGAGTCTTTTTTTAAAAATCAAAAACTTTGTTCCAAATACGGAAAAAATTCTAATGTATAAAGCCCATGTAAAAACTAAAATATGTTATACGCTACTACTATGAGGAACAGGATATCAAAATGACATAAACAGACTACAAAGACAACAAAATAAAATATTAAAGTTGTATATGACCTTCCCTACCTAACTGCAACTAGAGAACTTTTTAAACAAACTAAGCAATTAAATATAACTGAACTCTTTCAACTAGAATCATTAAAATTTATCCATAAATTAGCTACTAATGTAATTGTAGACGAAGAACTAAAACTTTGTAGTCAAAAATTGTAGTCAACATGGACATAATACGAGAATATCAGACAAATGCCATATACAACTTTCCAAAACAAGACAAGGACAATCAAGACTAATGAACCAGGGGCTGAAATTATACAATAAACTACCAGACAAAACTAAACAAAAGACTTTTCAAAAGATGTAAAAAATATTATTTTGAACAACAGAGTATGAATGAAAAATGTTTATATTTTTTTTGTTAAAAATGTTTATCAATAATGACAATCTGTTAGGTATAACATAAGCCTGTTGATTGGCTCAAAAAAAACCATCAAAATCATACTTCGCATCTGGGGAGCAATTACAATCGGAAAATACTGAAGCAATACCTTCTCCATTGTGATATAGTTGAAGACAAATTCTTCCAAGACTTTATCGACCCTGTATCTTCAAGTTTTGAGGGAAATACTCGTACACCGATACCTATCGAGAGCACTTGTACACCACGATACACATATCTACGCACTGCAAGTGACAAAAATCATTTTCAAGTGACTAGTTTTTGCTTCGATTTATTTTTTTATTTAATTTATTAAAAACATTTCAAGTACATTAATCAATTACAGGGATACAGTTTATATTGACACAAAAAGATGACCCTTGGCTGTGAACTTGCTTCGTCTCGCTAGAAAACCCATGTTGAGTCTGGGGATTTGCAATGCATTCATAAACATACATGCATAAAAATAAAAAAATCACGATATTTAAATGCATTCTTCAGATTGTTCTAGATGGCATAATGTGCATGTGCCCCAAGGTACAACGACAGCAATTCGGAAGAAATGTTGCCACTTCGAAAAAATAATATCACAATTTCATTTTTATTCGTCAATATTTTTATCTTCCTGGAAACACGTTGGTAGAGCTGGTTTCGTGATACCGGGGTAGATAGGGATAGCAGAAAAGCTAAGTGGATATTCGTTAGTAAAGAATTTCGACGAATACGTATTTAAACTATATTTTACTGTCACTCTCTCGCAGATGATCCTCGATACTACCTCGTATTAGAAGCGAACTTAGAAATCTCCATTGAAGGAATTACTGAAATGTTTGCGAAAAACTTTAAAAGAAGAATTGTGAGATTACTAATTATGCTTCACTATATCAATGGAGAATGCTAAGTTTGCGGTATCAAGTAGTATCATAGAAATCTGCTTTCGTAAAATTTAGAGGTGGTTTTGAATTACGCTATTATTTAGGTGGGTGGGTTTTTATGTATAGTTTATTTTGTCATCAATAACTAATTTTCTGTTTTTGGTGGAGATTTCTAAGTTTGCTTTTAACACCCTCAAATATCCTATCGGTATTAGCACTAGTTTTTCTGAATTTGCAAACCATATTATGAATACATACCACTCGTTTCATTCCCATAAAATTAAACTATTACATTCTGTTACTCATAAAGGTATAATAATAAAAAACAAATCGTAGAAAACTTTTATTAATTTGTTTATTAATTTATTTATTTGACGGACTTATGCAGTCCATTCTAACAATGGTATGTACAATTTCATATAATAAATACAGGCACTAAAACAATAAAATTAAAGCTAGGACAAAAAAAAATTACTACCTCGAGACGAGATCTGGTCTATTCTAGTGATTTTTTAAATCTATTAAGACTTACACCAAAAAAGTCCTGATCCTGTCTCGAGTTTACAATACAACACAATCGGAACATTGGTGCATGCAAGCCATAGTTTGTGCTGTGTTGATCGAGGAACAGTTAATAATATTATATTCCAATATTAATATTAATTATATTTTATTCCAAAATTCTTCAGCTTCGGCTATCAATATTCCCCATAATTAGGAAAACCTCGTCCCCTTCACCTTACACTGCGTTGCCCTTCCACCCGACTCTATCAGTACCTAAGTACTAATCTGTGTATATATTTTAGTTTAGTTTATATATACACCTGATAGTGGGTAATTCAGAATACCTGAAACTAGTTGTGTTATATTATATTAAACTCTTATGTGGTAAAAAATACTTAGTGTTTGATTTCAAATAAAGAGTAAAAACTGTCATCAATTCTGTGGTTTTTATCATGAAAAAATTCAACTACCACTTGTTGTTTAACAAACATTGAAAGGTCAAACAAAAAAATATATTCCAAAAAACTAGAACTTAATAAGCATTAAATAAAACCAATAATTAAATATATGGGTAAATTAATAATAATTTATTGCCAACACAAACGGATGCAGGATTGTGTATTTGTTTTTTATTTTTAATTGTTATGATCATAATTATAGAAGCAAATACAATCTCGTTATTAAAAGTAATATTTTCCAATGTCAAGTTCTAACTGAAGACAGTCACGATTTTGTCTCCCGGTTATTATGCAAAAGTACAGTCCGGCCATAAGATCTTCGCAAGTGTTTGCCAGATTAAAATGTCAAAATAAATTAAATGTATTATGTATTTACATACAACAGAGACGGTAAATACCTTTCAGAAGAGAATATGAAAGTATTGGCATTTAGTTCTATCCGCACCCGGTGGCGCTTAGGGCAATATAGTGGAAAACCAAATGCAGCTTGTCATGATCATTTTTTGTTACATAAAGGTTCAATTTTCAATTTCCGATTTTTTTTTTATATACAGGGGTAGGTGCTCGAAGTGTTACCAACTTCACCTTGCTGTAGCAACCAAACGGCTAATGACAGTGCGCTCATGTTTTGACACGTGTCAGTCTCTTATATTGTTAATAATTCTACCTAAGCATATGGTTTTACGTCACAATTAAAAAAGTTATCGAAATGGAATTCAAACTCGACAGTGTTATTGCTCTATATTTGGCTGGAAAATTGCAACCAGCAATTATTAATGACATTTACATCTAAATGAAATGTTCGTGTATCGGACCATTTCACGTTACAATAAAACTATTAGCATAAAAAAACGCCATGGAGGTGGATATCCAAAAAAAGCAACATCGACGAATTCAAAAGAAAACCAAAGTATGAGCTAAAAATATGATACGGTCGACGCCTTAAAGATTGCTTTTCGCCGAGAATGGGACAAAATACCATCAGCTTACATTAGTGCAACGTGTGAAACCTTCTTGGTCAGACTCGAAGCTTTTATCTGCGCTCAAGGTGGCTACATCGAACAATAATATATATATTTTAAATTGAAGTTTTTAAATTAAAAAAATCAAAATTGACACAATTACAGATTTTTTAATTGGTAACAATTCGCGTTCCAAACTCTGTATATGAACTTACATTACAACATAGAGTATCTGAATTCATACATATATAAAAAAATAAAAATAAGAAGTCAATAAAATTAGCATTAAAAATAACACGTAGGTATACATAATATCTTGAAAATAATATGTCAATAAAGTAAGAAAATTTTGTAGCGAAAAACTCCCTCAGAGACTTGCGAATTGTCAATTTCCAAAGTGATATTGTTCAACATAGAGATAGCTCTTCCAACAGACATAACTATTGGCAGGTTGATCATGTATTTTGAGACGTGGAACAGTCCATGTTGACGTTATCTTAGGATAATTTCAGGATTGTCAATTATATCACGCTAAAATAAAAATAAATACGTAATGAAATACACATTCCTTCTGGTCTTCAAACTGTTGTAACCGAGCATGCCCTGGAGAAACTCGGCGGGATAAAGCCATGGATAATATCTGCACTTCTTCATCTGGAGAAACAGAAGAAATTTCTTCCAAACCCTTTCCACCATAACAGAGTACTTCAACCCATACGATCTCCAAATAATCTAGTCACTCTCAAGTCTACTTCGCACCAACGAGTTATAAATAAGTATCAGTGCTCGTGTATTTCAAAAAACCTTGGCAGTACGCAGGATGAATCCAAACATCATCAACGATTTACTACAAACTGTTTCGATCTGATCATGAAATGTAGGGGAACTCTTACTTGTTGATCAAAGGGTTGATCAACCTCACGCTTCAGGGATAGTGAAATATTTTTAAAACAAAAATTTCACGTCAACCCTGCCAATGACAGGTTTTCGAATCGATGGTTACACTCAGATAACCATCGATTGAGGATCCAGGAGATATGTCCGCCTCGTCATGTAGTTGTAAACACGTTTCCCAACCATTCGCAAAGTCCTGGGTTTGACTCCTGACAGGCCAGACGCGACGTATTGGTTTTAAAGGAAGTTCTTCACCACAGTGGTTCATTGTTCCTCGACTAGCACAAGTAGCAAAAGACTGAACTGAAAATAATGATCAATATACGATGCAGTTTGAGCGTCAATATAGTGTTTTATGCGCCTACTGGGTACGAAAAGAAAAAATATGGCGCTTATCATTAAATTATACAAAAAACTAGGCAAGATCTGAGGTTGGAAAATTATGGAGGCAAAGAAAACAGATGCTTTTATTTATTCAACTCTCTTTTAATGAGTGACAAATTGAAATTTCGGTTTTGGACGAAAATTAGCTGAAACTTCGGCTCAGCCGGAACCTGCGGTCGGGATGTATCGGATTACGTTCGTCTGTACTCGGGTGAATCTTATTACTCGTGACTGAAAGTTCTCGTTAATTCGAAGTCCACTCATATTTTTTATGTTGTATAATTCTTTTATCAATTCATTGGATCGTTAATAAGGTAAAGTTTTCATAGCGTACATTGAAGAACGGATACATAAAAGTTATATGTATAACAACAACATTAAATTAAAATTATTTATTTATTTGACAATATTGTAGTCTGCATTACTTTTCATTAAAAAAATCCATGTCGTGTTTTTAAAATATGCTTTGAAACACATTATTTTTAGATTTGGATTATGTAAAGGTCACTACAAAAAACATTATAGAAAATAAGATAAAAATAATACAATTATGGGGATAACCATTAACCAACTTGTCCAATTCGTTTGAATAATATTACATTTAATTTTCAAAACGGCTTATCTAACCCGTTTCTAAAACGAGAGTGCTAATTCATAGGTTAAGTTGAAAATTTTTTGAAGTCCATATCATCGTCATTGTGCTTGATGGTGCATAAGGCAAAACATATGTGCGCCAAATGTAACAAATCTCGATCATCTGTTACACGAAGATAAAATGATTAGTTTTTCGCTTCAGGGGCCCATCCAGGGTCAATGAAATATTTTGGTGTGAAACCACCATTAAGGACAAATTCAAATCCATTTTACCAGGAATAGGGTCATTTCACGTTTAATATTGTGAGATTATTTTCAAATGGGCGAAAAAATAAGGATGGCAACGGTATTATTGCATTTTCCGTGCGACGTCGGATTTATTTTCTACGATCGATTTAAGTACGCATATTTTAAAATAGGTACCTGAAAACAAGACGATTCGCGACTTAGGGGGAAAAGGCAAACGCTATACTTGTACGCAATGTTTGTAAGAAACGCACTCGGTGGGCATGACGCGTGACGTCAAAGCAAAGTGACGCCAACTGTGAGCCCTTTCAAATGTTCTTGTTTTCAAACTCGAAAATTATGAACGAAAACTAGTTTTTTTTCCTTGGTCTCTTTAATCCGTGCCTCATGTCTGAGGATGGTGATCACGCCCGACTCCAGGCATGGCTCGTCTGGGGGCAGTCTCCCTCCATCTGGATCGGTCTTGTGGTGTCGACATTTCCCTGAGGATAGTTTTCTCCAAACTATCAGAGTTTCTTCTAGAAATATGTCCAAATAACTGCGAGATTCTTTTCTCGCACATGGATGTTAGTCTTTTTTGTCTATTTTCTGATGGCTTTATATTAAAACTGTAAAAATCCGCTTTGAATATTGAATATATTTTTACTTTATTCCCGATTTGTGAAAATACCTCATGCCTGGATTTGAACCTGAGAAAAGCCATCGCCATCGTCGAATCTAAAACACTTATCCAGGATTCTAGTTTTATTTTTCATACAAAACTGTATTTTTTATCCGTCTGGACACAAAATAAACCAAGAAGGAAAACTACTCTTTTATTAAAATTGCGTTCGACCGGTTTTTGCATAATATTTTTAATAGGTTTTATATAGTAAACCATTGTTAAGTGTATCTTCAAAATCTAAATTACCTACATAATTCTTGGCGTTTAATTTATCACGTTTAGTAATGGGTGAATCAAATCACGTTTTACATTGTTTTTTCTAAGGTTTATTTTGTCATGAAGGAAGCTAATCTTCTAAATTTATTACATTGCAAAATCGTACTTATTATCTTAAAAGGAGTTGGGATCTTGTTTTCGTGTTTCTTTCACAAAATAATGATAGATCGCGATTAGCAATAGTGATTTACAATATAAAGTTCATTAATGATGCATCTTTATTGCATATCTTATATAAAAAAATGTTTTATAAAATTTTATTTATGAAACACGGAGTTCTAGTTCCAACTCTAATGTACGGCGGCCTCCGTGGTGTAGTGGTCAAGACGCTTGACTCACGCACGGAAGGTTCCGGGTTCGATTCCCGGTGAGAACACAAAAATTAAAATGTGATTTTTCTCAAGCCTGGGTGCTCTGTGATGTAATTCACCACTGTAATTAGGCCTCCTGGCCTGTTGTGGTGCAAAAAAAAAATGTAAAAAAAAAAAAAAAATGTAAAAATGTATGGGAGCGAAGTATGGAATTGGAAAAATAATGATGAAAGTAGGTTGAATGCTGTCGAAATGCGATCCCTCAGGCGAATGTGTGGTAAAACGATGTATAATAGGTGCACAAATGTCGAGATCCGTGAAGTGTGTAAGGCTGAGACATGCATTATTGACAGAATTAAGAAAGGGGTGCTGCGTTGGTTTGGACATGTAGAGCGAATGGACAGCGAAAGAACGGCTAAAAGGATCTACGATGCAAATGTTGATGGATGCAGAAAACGAGGAAGACCGAGAAAGACATGGCACGATCAAGTCCATCAAATACTTGAAGATGGACATGTCAAAAGTAGGAATAATCGGCGTGCGTGCATAAGAAGATGTATGAATGTAGAGGAAGCGAGGTCTGTATGCCAAGATAGAGTGTTATGGCGTTCTATCCTCTCTGCCTACCCCTACGGGGAAACGGCGTGATGGTTTGTTGTTTGTTGTTGTTATTTATGAAAATTTACAAACTTTTAAAAATCGTAAAGATATATAGAGAATCGTAGCATATATTGCATATTCTGCTTTTCATGCAGACAACTTAATTTTATTTCGTAGATAAAATTTGAGATAAGTTAACTTCCCAATGTAATCGGGGCCCAGGTTCCTCTTATTTGATTATATCGACGTGTTATGGTGTGTTTATTTCTACTAAACGATGTACAGTTACATAATGGACTATTAAGAAAAGGTTTGAATTAATCAGAATGTTAAAAAGGTGAAGAGAAATCAATGGGTAATTAATTACACGATAGACAGATCTTTGATTTATTCTCCAACTTTCTCTCATTCTTTTCAAAAAGAAATAAATACAACAATCAGGTTGATTGATATAACCATAATGATTTCATTTTGTTTATTTGTAGTGTTGTAAATTAATACGCAATGCCAGAGATTTAACAAGAATTTTTTTACGACTGTTGCTGTACACACGATATCTAAATAGTTGTAGCAAAGGTTATTGATTTAAATCTTCAATGACGCTCTTCTTATTTGTTGTTGTTGCCAATCACTACTGCGAAAGCGTCCTACGCTACTCCTTTATTCCGCAGCCAGGACAACTGCATATTGGATGCACTCGCCATAGTGATTTCTGGGAAAATATGACCATAATGGTTTCCCGTTACCTTCTCTGGTGGATTTTTCTGTCGGGGTTACTTTCCCTTAGCTGGTTGGTTTTGGTTTGGAGGCCTTTCATCCTCTCGTTATCTGCTGGGTTATCTGGGGTATCCAGGGTTCGTGACGTGGACGCTAACGAGTCGGATTTGTCAGTAATTTGCCGGTGGAATGCAACTGGGCGTTTGCGGCATTTTATAGAATCACACCCTCCAGCAAGATTTCAAATCAATTAATTTGTTTAAAAATAACACATACATTACAAACATAAATTCAAGACGTATACATTATAAATATATTTAAAAAAACATGAAAGAGACTCTTGTCAAATTAGTAGGAGAATCCTGCTCCGGAAAACCCCTTCGGATATATAGAACAGATCAATATTTTTAAAAAAATAGACAAACGAGCTAATCACTACAGTAAGAGGAAGATTCATCTTCACTCTTAAAGATACTGCCATAAGACAGCTATCACAATGAGGAAATTTAGTGTTTTTTTTTTTTTGTTAATAGACTCTCAAACTAAGTAAAAAAATAATAATTTTATGTATCGTATTATGTTAACATATTACAACAGAGATGAAAAACATTTTAGAGAAGGTAATTCAGAAGTCTAGGCATCTACAGGGCTTATGACCTGTTATTGGCTGGTTTAAGTGGCCACTTTACACACTGTGTAACGTTCACCATTCTGCCCCTATTTGGACATCTATATCCTTCAATTCTTTCATCTTGATGTTTGTGAAGTTAAAGAGCTGAAACCTTTATTTATGCGGGTGAGATTAATAAATAAATAATAATGTAATTGAATTATTTCACCTACATACTAGGCAACGCCTAAAATTAATTTTTTTCAATTTCTATACTTCTTAATGGACCAGGTAGATTTATCAACAATATGTTGAGTTTGTCTAAATATTTGTCGACAAATTCAATTCCGTAGGGAGCTGTTAATATTAACATATTATAACATTTCACTTCACTGGTCCATTAGAGTTAAGTCTAACTGTGTAAAATATAAAACTATGTAACTGTACTGTATGTTTCTTGAATAAAATAAAGTAAAATAAATTAATAAAATAAAAATATTAATTTTCAAAACCGACTCTGTGAAAAAACATTTTCAAGTGTAATTAAGAGAAGGTAATATAGAAGTCTAGGCATCTACAGGACTTATGACCTATCATTGGCTGTTGTAAGTTGCCACTTTACACACTGTGTAACATTCACTATTCTGCCCATATTTGGACATCTATATCCTTCAATTCTTTCATCTCGATGTTTGTGATGTTAACGAGCTGAAACCTTTATTTATGCTTATGAGATTCGTGTAATTGAATAATTTCACCTACATACTAAGCAACGCATGATTTTTTTTTATTTCTATACTTCTTCATGGACCAGGTGGATTTATCAACATAATATCAATATAATATTATCGTTACCGACGAAGATACTTTAAATGTTCATGCAAATAAACTAATTTTCATACACAAATATCAGTTTTTCTTTATAGACAGTCGAAGATAACTCTGTTAACTTCCCAATGTAATGGAAGCCCTGTTTCATAACACTTCGCGATAATTTAAGAATGTAAAAATATGTATATTTATCATATAGCGAGAGCCAGATGCTTTGTAAGTAAAGCTGGTATAACGTGGATAAGAAAATAGTACAAGATTTTACCTAATGAATTTGTGTCTTGCAATACACAAATTGGGTGAAATCTAAACACGTCCTCTTTTTCAAAAAATATTTGAATCAAGATCTTCGCGCGCATCCTATGCCTGTGATACTACTAACTATCAACTTCAACAGTCAACGTGTATTTTTTGTTGGTTATGTCACTTTATTTATTTCCTTTGGTCTTATTTTTAAAAAAAAAAATAATTAAAAAAAAAAAAAACTTTTTTAGAGCAATGAGAAAACTTAAATTATTTTGAGATTTACCAAATTTTTGTAGACAAGGACTGAATTCAACTCCCTGAGGAGCTGTTAATATTAACATATTACAGCAGAGATGAAGAACATTTCAGAGAAGGTAATATAGAAGTCTAGGCATCTACAGGTTTCAGCTCTTTAACTTCACAAACATCAACAGATGAAAGAATTAAAGGGATATAGATGTTCAAATATAGGCAGAATGGTGAATGTTACACGATGTGTAAAGTGGCCACTTAAACCAGCCAATGACAGGTCATAAGCCCTGTAGATGCCTAGACATCTAAATAACCTTCTCTAAAATGTTCTTCATCTCTGTTGTAATTTGTTAAATTATCTCAACAACCTCTTTATTTTATCAGTTGGTTGGACGAAGTTGCCATTTGGCAATAAATCCACCAATTTACAATTTATATTATGTCCAACACGTTAAAATAAAGAAAATAAAAAACACGTTCAAGGAATTTTTTTTTTTTTAATATTTATTTATTGAAATCTATAGTCATATAGACAATAAAACGTTTATAATGAAATAGATACTTAATTCTAGACTAACAATTATTTCAAACTTATTTTATTTTATTTTATTTTATTTTTTTTATTTTATTTTATTTTATTTTATTTTATTTTATTTTATTTTATTTTATTTTATTTTATTTTATTTTATTTTATTTTATTTTATTTTATTTTATTTTATTTTATTTTATTTTATTTTATTTTATTTTATTTTATTTTATTTTATTTTATTTTATTTTATTTTATTTTATTTCATTTTATTTCATTTTATTTCATTTTATTTCATTTTATTTTATTTTATTTTATTTTATTTTATTTTATTTTATTTTATTTTATTTTATTTTATTTTATTTTATTTTATTTTATTTTATTTGGGAAATCAACAGTTCTACACATATATTTTTAGTAAACAAACAGATATAGTGGATAAACTCAGAACTAATAACAGATTTCCACATAGTATACAAAGTTAGTAAAGAAAATATATTACATATCAAATAAATACATACAATTTATACACGTATAAATGTTATTTTCATGTACTCAATAATCAAAGATTTTTTAATATTTATTTTAAGAACATTAAGTTACTGTAAATTGGGCGGGATAAGGGCAAAAAAGCTTGAAGAGAGGATAAGGAGGGGAGGGGAGATGTACATATTTATTATTATAATGTCTACTAAGTTACATAATACATTTTTAGTGTAAATTTTAAATCTGACAGAGTGATGTTTGTGTAATCTATATTTTTAAATTTTGTATTGTACATTGAAAAAGTCCTACGAAAAAAAGCATTTTTAACATGCGATGTTTTACTTATTGGTACATGAAATAGGTGGTACCGTCTACAAATCCTGGCTGGCACATGTATTGTTATTAAACCAATAATTATAATTAATAATTAACGTAATGTGTCATAAATAAAGTTATATTATACAAGAATAGAATTTGTAAAACTATAAATTAAATTTTCACACTTATTTACCTTTGTAAATTTAAAATAAAATGAAAAAATAATATTGTATTTACCCATCACTACTCACGTACGACGACTATGCTTGCATGCTGTCGCTGATTTCCTTATTGAATTTATTATTATTCAAGTTGAATATATCACTCGCATTGGCTACAATAATATTATTATACAAGTTGGAAATTCTATGTATGCATGAATTTTTAGATGCATTAGTGTTTACATCGGTGCAGTAAAATAATTAGGCATGACGGGTACGTTTAAAAGGTACATGGAATTTAATTAAAGTAAATAAATTAGGACAGTCAGTAATGCCATTCAAAAAGTTAATATAAAGTTAAGTTGATTGCTAGACTTTAATATTTTCTTCTCCAATATGTCAATATATAAAAAAACGTTTACCTTGTCATATTATTTATGTTTAAAGCATTAACTTTGTGATCAAATGTATTGACTAATCTTAGTAAAACCCAATTAACCTAATTTTTGTGCATGTTCGGATCCGATCGTGGTTGCATTCCTGTATAACGATGCATGTGTTTTTTTCCTTAAAACTATGTATACTACGGTGAAGCTGAAAATGTATTTTAGTATTTGCATTTTAATGTAGTGAGTGTCCTGGCGAAGAGATGGGTACGTCTCGAAACCGGTAAACACGAAAAATCGGTAAGTAGTCTAATATTTACCAACATTAGCTCATTTACCTAGTCATTACGCTTGATTTTAAGCACAATGATTTTATAAATTCAACAATTTGGGTATGAGACATTGGTATCACACATAAACACGTGTTATTTTTTTAATTTTTAAAAATTATTAAACCACATCTTAGAAAGTCTTGTGTGATTCTAGAATATAATTATTATTCGATTGTAGAAAGTGGAAAATTTCAATCACACCTTTTCCAAACCACTAGAAATTAATATTTATGAAATAGTTGGGTGTAGGTATAGTGTTGCAGCTTCAATAAGTGTGGTTAACACAGTATGCATTGTGAAGCAAGAGAAATCTTTTTAAAATTATGAAATTGAAATCCGTGGTCGTGTGGTAAAATGCCAAAATCCAGCTGTTAATTAAAAGCTGAAAGTTTTATTCGCAATAGATAAACGTATTTATTTATATATACGCGCAATGGGCATTTTTAAGGACATATTTACACATAGAAAATTATTATAAAGGAAAGTAGAAAGACACGATGGTATTTAGTAGACTTGGTGGAAGTGGAAGCGGGAGAGAGGTGTTAATAATTGAATTTAATTCAGTAATCATATGAAAGAAGACAACTTGTTATCAAAGAAACCAAGACTGGTATGTTTGTTGGCAGACCTAAGAATTCTGGGCATAGGGGAATAAAAACCATAGTCAGTTAATTAATTAATTATGGATAACTTATATAGCGCCATTTTCGTAATAAAATACCTCAAGGGCGCTTTGGTTAGTTCTTTGGTTATCGGCATGAAAAAGTAATTTTTGTCTGAGGTTTCTAGTTGGTATATTTAATTTTATTGAACTCGGTAGTTCAGACAAATCAAAGAGTGAGTTGAGAATTTTAGATAGGACTAAAAAGTCGGATTTATATCGACGGTCTTGAAGAGAAGATATATTTAAGCTAGTTTCTAACTCATTTTACGTATATTGGTCTCTGGATAAGCCGAACTTCCTGCATATCTTTCTTAAAAATCAATGTTGAACTGATTCAACATTTTTAAACATCAAATAAATATGAACACGTGAAATCAAACCTGATGATTTTCATTTAAAATATTATTGTGAACTTAAGTATTACCCAAAACACTTTATAAGGTTGAATTGACTAAACCGTTTTAGTTTTTTTCCGTTTTATAAACAGTTTAAATCGGGTTGTGGTCCCGTGGCTAGTGTCTCGGACTCACGGATCAAAGGTCCGTGTTTCGAATCCCACTATACCCCAACTAAATTCCCATTCTCTAATAGTGAGTTATTTACAACTCGTTGAAAATAGCCCTCAAAATTAAATATTTGCGTAAATTATAAGAACGCAAATATTTTTTTTTATTTATAAAAAAAAAGTTTGTTTTATATATAAATTGAAGTTGAGCTTTCCAGCTCTCTACACGAGGACACTGATAATTTTGTTAAGCACAAATCCTAAAGTTATGTTCCTTTATTTATCGTTAGGTACAGTGAAATATCAAGATAAGGATAGGAATAAAAAATAATTGGCCATGAATAGAATTTTAAAAAGATAAAAAAAAAATTTTTCAACCACTTATATTTTTTTTCTTCCTACCGGTTTCAAAGATACACAAGCTTCTTTATTGTATAAACTAATGAGTATTTTCCTATTTTATTTGTAACGGTGTTTACTAAATATTAAATCGAAACATATGGAATAATAAGTCACGATTTTTTGTAATGCTGTTCTTGTTGTAAAGATGGAAGGTGTAGAGTGAGATGGATACAATATTTAAAATTAGACAGGAGTGGACTAAAGGAAATATAGTTTTTTCTTATCACGAATCTCTTTTTTTATTGGGTGTCTTTATTGAAATTACGACTATTTTTTATCAAACGTTTTGTGAATTCAGAAAAAATATTATTATTTGGGCACCTTAAGTATTCATTCAATGAAATATTAAAGCTTATTTTAGTTTTTGTCAATGTGGACTGAATCGAAATCATTATAATTTAATTGGTATATGCCATATTTACTCGTATTATATTTAGTGACTTTATCTTTGTGATTTTTTAACGATGTTTATATTATTACTTGTAATGCAGGTTTCATAAAAAAAGTTTTTTTTGTCCCAAACAATCACATCCTGTTGAATTTATGTAAACTGTAAATTTATGTTTTTTGTTCATAAAATGATTAATGGTTATACCTCAAAAGATTTGACTCAAAGGGTTTTTTCTAATCAATGTGAACATTCATATTCAACAAGAAATAAACATGAAGTAAGATTACCATTTCGTAGGAAAACAAATACACAGAACTCGTTGATGCACCGAGATGTAGAGTTATATTAAAGGGAAATACCATTAGAAATAAGAGAGCAAAAAATATTATTTCATTTAAATGTCAATTAAAAAAACATGTGTTTAGCAGATAAGTTTTAAAAAGTAATCTTATTCGTGTTAGCTTTATAGAAGTTTTCTTTTTAAGTGTATGTATATCGTTTGAAAAATGTTAATAATTAGTATATGTTTTAATAATAATTAGATATAAGTTAATATTAGGACATTCATTTATTATGTTTGTACTATTTAAAGACAAAATAAAAAATAAAATAAAAAATCACATATTAATTGCAAGTGAATATTTATAGTAAGTTTCTACCTACATTACAAATAAATGCGCCTAGCTGCCAATGGAAAGTACAAATTTACTTTGTTGGTGGATTTTGCTTCAAAGCACACGTAATAAAAAAGTAAAAAACAGAAATATTATTCTACTTTAACACGCAATCTTCGCTTCCTCCGAATGTATTCATTGTATTATAAAATTATGCACGCGCGCCGATTTAACACGTTTATTTTTTAGTCACTAATCCCATTAATATTATTTCCTAGAATGCTGTTTTTACTAGATATTACTCACTGGTTGCTTATCATAAACCAGAATGTATCAATTCAACAACAAATATCGCACGCAACTACACTAGCTCAGTATCAGGCATAGAAGAAACATTCACTTTCTATCACTACACAATATTTTAAATTATCCCACGCCTGTTTATCTTAGAGAGCTTTTCCAACCTGTATCACAGCATGGACTATCTCCTAGTTATAGTAACGAGAAAACCCTTTCAATACCCATTTCCAGCTCTATTTTTTTTGCCTCCTCTTTCACAGTAGTAGCTGCTCGATTGTGGAATAATCTACCCACTAATGTCTGAGACGCCCCTGGTTTATTCACATTTAAATCACGATTAAAATGTCATTATCCGAATATTTAAGTTTTCCCTCTTTCCTCATTCTTTCCTTTCCACTTTTACCCCCTCCTCTCATTTTATTTTGGTGTAGATATTTATTTATTTAACACTATATATACGTATACAATATATATATATACATATAAGGGCGGGCATATTGCCTTGAGGCAATTTCTTCCTACCTACCCAAACCGTTCAGTTTGAGAAAATTTTAATACATGGACATATTGAATCTTATGATTTTTTACAAAATTAAAAAAAAAGTTTACCAAAAAAAAAAAAAAAATAACACTTTACTATGAACAAAGAAAAGGGGATGGGAAGGAAAGAAGAGGGATTAAGGAACAACTCAAATATTCAGATATTGACATTCTAATCTTGACGTAAATGTAAATTGAAAAGGAGCGTCTGTAACATTAGTGGGTAGATTATTCCACAATCGAGCAGCTACTACCGTGAAAGAGGAGGCAAGAAAATTAGAGCGATGAAAGGGTATTAAAAAGGTTCTCTCGTTACTATAACAAAGAGATAAACAGGTGAAGTATTGAAAATACTGTGAAGAAGTGATAGAATGTGAATGTTTCTTCTATGCCTGATACTGAGCTACTGTAGTTGCGTGCGATATTCAGTTATGTGGTCGAATTCGCGAAGATCAAAGATATAACGTGTACAAACATTTTGCAATCGTTCCAACTTATCAAGTAATTCAGAGTTAGCATCTGGATAACATAAATCTGCATAGTCAAGGAGTGGAAGAAGTAAGCTCTGGACTAATGTTTGCTCAGCATTAATTGGCAAGAAATTCTGTAATTGAGTGCAAACTGCTATAAAGTTTACGACTAACTTCGTTAACCTGATCGTGCCACCCTAAATGCTTATTTGTTTATTTGTTTAAATTTAATGTTGTGCACACAGTGCTATGTTAATATAAATCTAGACAATATTACGAACAAAAAATAAACCTAACACAGCACCAATTACGTACACAACACAATATATGAAACAACTATCTAACAGTACAACAAGATGTAAGAAAAATTTGTGCTTTGTGTGAATTTACTAGCGATTGTGTTTTTATTGTTGTGAGTATGAAATGTAGTGCGTGGAGTGAGGTGTATGGAGTGATGTGTATAAGATGTGGTGTTTATGTAGTGTGTATTCTGGTAGTACCTAGTTTAGTATTAATTGTTTCTGTTTATTTTCAAAGAGGCTAAATGATACTAATATTACAGTAACTTTAAACTTTGAAGTAGGGCACACATAAGCAAATTCCCTTATGTGCTCCAATAATAACAATAATAATATTAGTAATAATATGAATAATAATATCTATGTTTTTGACTGAAGTCATGAATGGAATTTTTGTACCGTCAATTTTAAAAAGAGGAAGTGTTCCCCTTAAGATCTCACAATCTTATTTTTTTCTCATCAAGACCTAATAATTATTTCATTATTTTTATCTCATTAAGACATAAAAATCTCACTTTTTTTCATCATAATAATATATGAAGCTAATCACTATTTAAATTGTCTTTTTAATGAACATTTATTTTTACGAGTATGACATGATGCATTCAACGAAATTTAATTATGAAGGACAATTTTACAAATACCCGTTTATACATTATAAAATCTGTGCTTTGTAGTTCTTGATAAAATGATTGAATTAATTATTTCCGTAAACACCATTTTGATAATAGTTATATTTCCATAATATATTGTTAATACCTTCGATTAATGGAAAAATAAGAAGTGTATAAAAATTGTGTATTCTTTTTTTTAATCTCAATCGACCTTCGCAATTTTTTTTTGTATTGATGTTAAATAATATATCCTAATTGATTTTTACGTACCGTTTTTCACAATAGGGAAATACCACTTTTTCAAACACAATTTTAAATGAATAATGGTCAATGAAATACTGTATAGCAAAATAAATAAAAAAATGTACTTATTACCGGCGAAGTTTTCATATTTTATTACATGCTAAGATTATCAATTAAATATTTTATTTTTTTCGAGTACAAAAGGAAAAAAAAAAAAACTAAAATTAGTTTAAAAATTAGATTCAAATTCAAATCAAAGTAGACATGTTATGTTAGCAGTATCTAGTCAGGCTTTACGTAAGTAAAAAAAATATTAAAAAATATAAAACATGCTCAAATGCAAAAAAACATTTTCAAAAAGGAAAAGGAAATAAGATAATAAAGAATAAGAATAAAATTAAGACAGGGTCACTTAGATTGTTTGGCCATGTAGAACGAATGGATGACGAAGGAATAATAAAACACGTACATATTTATGACTGGAATGAATGACGTGGACGATAAAAAAAGATGTGGCGTGATTAGATAAATCTAAATCTCAAGTCTGATCACATCAAAAGCAGACACAACCGAAGTGTATGTATGACAAGATGTATGAATGGGAAAAAAGCTAAAAATGTGTTTCAGGATAGACATGTTTGGCTGTCTATCTTCTCTGCCTCTGCTCATATAGAGAAATGGCGTGATGAGGGTAGTAGTTTTAAATAATTCAGCTGCCACTCTCAGAAAAAAATCAAGCGGAGTTTAGTCGGCCTGATAATGACTGGTTGCGTTTGGAAAGAAAAAAAATGTACAATGAATAATACTAATTATCTTGCTCTTTTCCACATCCAGTCATAAGTGGAGCTTGTGGACATCACCAGTTGCCTCCAGGAGACCCTTTCGCCAGCCAGCACTCTGGCCTCCTCTCACGTCAATCCAGCGCCTCTTAGTTCAGCCGAATAAAGTCGAAAGATCGTCATCGACAGCCTTCTAGGATGTCGGAAGCCCGCAGGTTTAAAGAACAGGCAACTTGGGTTTAGGTTCTCCTGAGACATGCGTAGCACATGTCTAAGCCAGGTCCATAGCCGCATTCTCAAGACGCTCGTTATAGGAAGCTGCTGCGTCCGTTCTCATGTTGGTTATAAAATCGAATCATCTTATGCCTAATATTCTCCTCAAGCACTTACTCTCAAAACTCAGAAGTTTGGTATTCTGAGCTTTGATAGGGTGCCAAGATTCGCACCCATATACGAGTACTGGCATTATACAAGAGTTGAATAATCGGCAATTTGTTTTGACCGAGTATTGACCCAGACAATACGCATTATGTTACAAGATGCTCCTAATATTCCTAGGCGGGTTGCGAGCTCTTTGTGCATGCTTCCCCATCCTCAGTGATGTGAACTCCCAAGTATTGAAAGCGGTCAACTTTCTCGATCCTCTGTCCATTATTAAAGAGAGGCTGATCAGGGTCAGGACAGGATGGGATAGGAAAGAATAATAACAATCTGCCCTACGTTATTTGATCCCTTTACGTCATGGTTTTAAATGGGCTAACCATGTGATATCACGCAGAGGGCTCGTGGTTCGCACGTGTATAGTAGTCTAGTCTCCGTGAATGTACTTTAGTTCTTTTTTCTAAGTCACTATCCACCTTTAAACATTTAAAAATACTGGTGATAAATAATGTATTTATTGCATTTTGGAAGAATTCAATTCAATATTAAGGCAGCGGTTATGAGTTATGGCTGCTTCTCAATTCAGCGTTGAGTTTTGTTCTCCATTCTATTCGCAGGTTTATCCCAACCTTTATGGTTTACCTGCGAGGTGAGTGAAGGTCACCTGTGTTTGTTTTTCGTGCGTGAAAATGTATATTCTACATACGAGTGAGTGGATCCACTTTCAGTGCTGACCTTATCTCCATCAGGTCAGCTTACGGCTTCAATAGGTCACTTCTGGTCATGCGTTTATAATTCTGAAGGCCGCTGATATTTTGACAACGCCCAAACATTATCTCAGTTATCTGCTATGAAGTATAATTAATATATAATAATAATAATAATGTTCATTCCAGCTCGATTGGGTAAGTAGTGCCATATTTATTTTTTTAATACCATAATACGTATACACTACAAGTCCCAGAATTTTATTTTATTATCATAAACGGCAAATCTGCCTTTTACAAAACTTATAATACTAACATATTTGGGTAAATGTATATATTTTTTTTAAAAACATAAATTTCCTTATACCCAAGATTTATAAAAAAAATTAAGTATAAAAATTATACAAGATTTATATTTAAAAAATTAACCTAAAAATTATAAAGCATATTTAGTAGAAAGTTAAAATAATTCAAGAGTAAATGTAAAAAACAAAATTAAATAGCAAAACATAATACAACAAGAAAAGCATAAGTACTGTTTCATACATCTGGGCAAAGTGAACAAAAAACTGTATATATTATGAAATGCATGAATAAATAAATAAAATTACCATTCACCATTTTCGAAAAAGTTCAAACGGTTTGTTTTATAGGAACAATACCCTACACTAAATATATCAGATACGTGGGAATAACTATTGCCGAGTTCAAGAAGTCTGTTTAATACGGCATTACAAGTATACACTGTCCGTGAATTGTTGCAACAAAACGGTGGCACCTTTCTAGTCATTCTTCCAGGTACCAGAACATCTACAATATTTTATTGTCAAAATTCTCGAACGGTAGCTCAATATAACTCACGTATTGTTAGATTACAGAATACCGGGAATGAATATGCATAATATTTTGATATATTTAGTTTATCTCTGCCTAACTTGAAAAATAAAGTGACCAACATATTTTTATCAAAAAGAGCAAATCATCTTCAGGAGATTGGGTTGGAATAGTTATAATTTGATTGATTAATGTATTTTGTTATTGTATAATTTCTTTAAAATATATATATATATTTCAAGTTATTTATAATGTGTACAGTACGAGTAATTAATATTTTATGCTCGATTTTTTTATATGTTTATATTTAAGCATTCTTTATACCACATATATGTAAATGGCAGAAATGCCGTATATAAATAAAAATATATTTTAGAAAAGAAAGGATTAAATAATGTTTTTTTCTGCAGTCTTAGGCAATTACTTTGTTGTACGGTCACGAATCATCTAGAAGGAATTTGTACAATTACGTCTATGGTAATGATTACTTAACAGTAAAATAAGCCAATAAAAATATTCCTAAAATCATTCCGATTTAGACCGTCAAGTGTAAATTAGCTTAAAAACTAAGTTGTTAAACTTTTTTATGAAACTGTGAGAAATGAATTTAAACTCCCAGTTTTTTTACGAACTTCATGCACATTTCGGCGTAAAATAGTTTGCTGGTGAAAAACTGAAGAACTGTCAATAAAATAATGGGACAATTAATTGTTGGCTTTTGCAATCAATAATCTAACATGTAAAAGGTTTTATTTGATCAAGAGATTTCTCCAAAAACTGACCTTCAAACTATTCACCATAGAGTGTATAATTAAGCCTTCTCATGTCTTTTCAAAATTTATGTTTTTAAATAAGCGAAAATTACGATAGCGTGTAATGGTATCCATACTAGAACTAGAAGCCATTGCTGATTGCATAAGAACTTTTCTAGAATCAACATTTCTGAAACTTTTAGATGTAGGTTGTGCAGAGCAGATGATGAAACATCTATACACACCCTATGTAAATGTGATGCTATCGATATGGTGGACAATTTGTTAATCCTGAGGGTGTGAGAGCACTTGCCCCATACCTAATAGCTCGTTACTTTAAGGACTGAAACAACTGTGGACAACTGTTTTCGAATGTAAAAAAATCATTACGTTTCATAATGAAAGTCTTGATTTTGTTTCTAAAGATGCTAGTTTATGGTAAAATCGCTAATTACTCAAATCAACAGGCCCAATTGTACGAATACATAAATATCTCATTTATTCATAAACCTGTGATAAATTAAATGAATATTTGAAGCACCGACTAAATGATTTTCGTACGTATTTAGTTTAAATCATGATATAAATTAAATCATAATAATCATTAAATAATAAATACGTTTCGGGCACAGAAAAAGCATTTTTATCAGAAATCGGCGATAATTAATAAACCAATACAATCAAAAGTATACTGATCTGTCGCATTATCATATCGTGGCGTATGAAGTACAAGAGTTCCGAATATACCATTGTCTCACACGCTCTTTACGTCTCAATTTCGATACTATAGGTAGTATATTTGGAGGCGAGAGAGACAATTTCACGCGTCACATGCGTAAACTACAAAGTTGCCAGTGATTCTGCCAGACGCCAGTAGTCCCGGTAGCTTTCTGAGGTTCGTTAGGGGTTGTTCTCTGGCTCGCGCTGCAAGCGTGAGCTAATGTTTATTTTTAATGTTTTTAGTTATAAGATTTGATATATTATCAATTTTTGATATAAATAGTCGGTAAGTAATATACGAGTATTAATATTTACAAGCATTAGTTAATTATCAATTTTGACTTTAACTTTAAATAATTAATGCAATTGCCAAAGAATATTCAGTTTTTCCGATTTAAGATTGATCATTTTTGCATACGTATGTTTTTGGCTCGGTAAGTAAGGATTAGCAAGCTAGTTTTTAAATAATTTATTTCTTAATGTCAAGAACGTTCAAAATAAATTATATGCTTCATCTTGAAGACATAAATATATTAACTACCTGTTAAAAATGTACGTATTCTCATAATGGTCACTAAGCGATGATCAGGTACGCTTTAATAAGTATTATTTTGTGGGAGTTCCTACGTAAATCAAATGAATTAATCGAATATGTAATGTGCCATTATCATAAAACACAAACCATAAAATAGTTTTTTCAACGACTTTTGGTAGAATTATGATTTTTTTATGTTTGATTAAATGGTCTTGTATTTCTTCGTAAACATCTATTGTTTATACTTTTGTTACAAAATTAGAATTAAACATCTTTGTTAATTAAGGTACTAATTAAATAGTTATTTTAACAAATTACAACAGGGATGGAGAATACCTTAAATAAGGGAATATGGAAGTCAAGGCATTTACAGGGCTTATGACCTGTCGTTGGCTGGTTTAAGTGGCCACTTTACACACTGTGTAACATTCACTTATCAGACAGACTTATCTCCAATTTATTTCCTTATTCAGGATTTGGTATTCTTCATCCGCCTCGACCGTTTTTACACTCACAAAAATATTTATTTTAGGATACTCGTATAACCAGTTTGTTGTTAAAACCTAAAAATAAAAAATATTTTTTAATAAATTCCATAAAATAATTACGTCAAAAAACCGAGGAAACTCAAAACCAGTAATTTCTTAAAGGGTATCTTCGGATTAATGCCAAAATCACAAATCTCCAAAAATATGGTTTAGATGTTTATGCTCGTAGCTTGAAACTGGTATTAAAAATAAATTTAAGTTGTATTTAAATGTTTTTATTAACTCTGGGCTAAATTTATTTATTTATTAACGGACATTGTCCATGTATACAATTTATAAGGTTTAAATATTACAATAAAAGAATAGTTTAAAACATTTTAAAAAAAAGAAAAGAAGCATTGACAAACATAAGGGACATCGAGACAAGATCTGAACTATTTATTTAGTGTTCGTTTAAATCGTTGGAAAACTTAAACCAAAAAAGTCCAGATCTTGTCTTGAGTTAACAATACGACAAAGGCGGGTCATTGGAGAATTTGGGCCATAGTTTGTTCTATGCCGATCGATGTCATATACCCGCATAAATAAAGGTTTCAGCTCTTTAACTTCACAAACATCAACAGATGAAAGAATTGAAGGAATATAGATGTTCAAATATAGGCAGAATGGTGAATGTTACACAGTGTGTAAAGTGGCCACTTAAACCAGCCATTGACAGGTCATAAGCCCTGTAGATGCCTAGCCTTCTATATTACCTTCTCTTAAATGTTCTTCATGTCTGTTGTAATTTGTTAATATAAACAGCTCCCCAGGGAGTTAAATCCAGTTCTTGTCTACAAAAATTTGGACAAACTCAAAATATTGTTCAGTCTTGTAAAGTTTGAATTATTTTGAGAATTTTGTTGTCGTCCGCGAAGAGCCAAAAACGAGAGTAAGAGAATGATTTAGCAACATCATTAATAAACATATTGAAAATCAGGGGTGCCAAATGAGCACCCTGAGGTACACCCGATGTAACATCAATACTGGTTGATAAATAGTTATTTATCCGAACATTTTGTGTCCTACCAGTTAGATACAATTTAATAAATGGGAGTAATGGATCTCTTATTCCCAAGGCATGTAATTTATACGTGAGTATTTTATGATCTACTTTGTCAAATGCCTTAGAAAAATCTGTATAAAGAACGTCAGACATCTGCTGACTATTTTCGAGTAAATAAACTTTTTTTATTTTTTTATTTAGTTCTATTATTAATATAGTAAAATTATTTATCACAATTTCACACTTACACTTATTCATTTATATGTATGTATACACTACTCATAAATATATCTTACTTAATATTTTTTATATCTGTACTCTTTACATTTTATTTTAAATATATTAACAATTTCCTCTTTTTTCCGGCATTTCTTTAAACAACTTTATTTTTTAATCGTGTTGTTGGAGAGTTGAAAAAAAACTTTTTTTTCAATTTGTTTTGAATATATCTCGACAATATTCCTTTAATAATTCTGTGTCTTGGGTCTAAAACGGAAAATGTTGGTTTTTGTAGAGGGTTAATGTTAATAAAAGAATACGCATTTTTAATCAAATTAAACACGCGTACGTATGTGGTAGAATTTTTTTATTTAAAATAGTTTGAAAAATCTCAAACAATATATTTTAACTTCACAAATTAGCTGTAAAATTACTCTGCCGTAATGTTGTGATTTACGACATTTGCCTTTTTAGGCCGAAGCCACAAAATTTTGAGGATTCCATGAGCAACATTGAATTTAATAAATTGTCATAAAATGTACGAGTATAAGTTGAATCACCTTCTAAATTTAAGCGCGTCTACCATATCTTGATAGTATTCTCATTGATTTGTCTTGTACCATTTGGAGTCTCTTTAGATCTCTTCATTACTTAAATATAAAATACTGGAACAGTAATCGACGCGGGCAACTATAATACAATACTCTTAAATATCAGCAGATACGTTTTAAGATCTAGTTTATTTCTTATCCTTCCTAATAGGGATACCTTCTTTGCAATTTTCTTGATAGTGTAGTCAGCATTTTTTGTAAGAGATAATTTGGATTCAATCAAAACACCTAGATATTTTAACCCCTTAACATTATTGAGAACCTCTCCATCTAATTTAACCCTGCGTTTATTTTTAAAATAACGTTTCATACCTATTATGGTATATTTGATTTTTCTTACATTTAGTTTTAGTTTATTTGCTTTAGGCCATTTAGGAACAATTTTTAATTCTACATTTATTTTTCTCAGCGCTGAATCATATTTTTTATCAGCTGCACAAATTAATGTATCGTCTGCAAATAGTCAAATTTGGTAGTAAGACAATGTCAATGTCGTATCATTAATGTACAAAATAAATAATAGTGGACCCCATCCAGATCTCTGTGGAATCCCCGAATCATTCTTTTTTGGACTTGACGTTTAATTATTTAATTTTGTCATTTGAAGGCGATTGCTGAGGTAATTTTCAACCCATTTTAATTCTTGAATACCAATATATTTTTTTAAGGATTATATTTCTGTCAGCAGTTTCTAACGCTCCTTTAAAATAAAAAATACTGAAATCACATATATGTTTTAATCAATATTCTCTTTTCAGTCATCTATTATTTCATATCTTCTGCTTTAGTATGTATTATGCACCTCATTTATTACTTTTTTTTAGACATCTTAAAACTGGAAAAATTCATATTCTTGATTTTAACATTGACCTGACGCGAGGACGTATATTTTTAATTAACTTCTTAAAGGTGATTTATGCATATTTTTTGTTAACACAAAAAGTGGTAAGGTATTTATTTAAGATTAAACATTTTTTTATAAAACAGTAAACCAGTGCTTAAAATAATTTATTTTGCTAAAATTATAAATCACTGAAACCAGAAATAATAATTATTTAAAACATAAGTTTTCTTCAAAAAGAAGCTGTTTCACCTTTGAAGGTTATTTTTAAACGTTTTTATTAGTAAGGAATCTCTTTTTACGTAAGAACATAAATTATTTTACAATGATTATGTGTAAGCATATAATTTTCGTCATGATAAATTATCACTAACTTAATACCCATACGTAACATTTTATCTGATTGAAAAAAAGAGTTTTATAAGTTTGTTAAAAATACGTGATCGGAAGTTTATGAATTCTCTTACATATTAACTATTGTCAGAATTCGTTTTTACATAGATCGTGTTCCACTTTTAACAGCCTATTTAACCATTTATCTATCATACAGGATTACAAATATTTAAAAAAAGTGAATGAAAAACTTTTGAATAAAACTCCTGCTGATCCCTTTTTCTCTTACATCACTTCATATTACATACATTAATAATGTCATTTTTCATCGAATTTCTCTACTGAAATTTGGATTACTGCTAAAATCGGGTTAATGAAATTTTATCAACTACCTTTGGTTTAAAATCTTCTCCTTATATTGCTTTTTTAAATTTTAAAGATTAGTTGCTATACCAGTTATTCTTTTTTTTTCTCTGCTGCATTTATGTTTTTATACTTTAAAACTACTTTTAATTACTTATATTGTATATGTATATAAAACCTATTTTTTTATTATTAACTTTTAAAAATCATTCTTATGTTGTTGAAATTCCATTTGTCGATGCGTTTTGAAGCTGCAAGACTTTTTGTGATGTTAGCTATCGTATTATTTTTATCATATTATGTAAATGTTATCAAATATCTAAATTTAGTAAATGGGGTCTAGAATTTCAACCGTCCATGCGTTCAGTAGCTGCAAGATTTGTTGTTATCTAACTTCTAATTTTATAAATTAGCTTTTTATTTCGTTTTTAAAATATCACTTAAACTCTAAACTTCATTGTCAAATAAAAATTTTAAAAATAAAAATGTAAATAGGGGCTAGATTTCTTATTGTCTATGCGCTCTGTAGCTGCAAGACGTTCTGTTATCTAGCTCATATATATCATACTTGTAATATATCATAATTGGAGACGAGGAACTAGAATCCCAACCATCCATCCATGCGCTATGTAGCTGCAAGACGTGTTAAGATATTTATCTATTGTACAGCGCCCTTGAGGCGATTTTCACAAAAATGGCGCTTTATAAGTTATCCAAACATTATTATTGTTATTATTATTATTACTGTTACTATAATATGTCATTAATTTTGAAGATGTTTTTTTAAATTTACTTAAATTTATTGTCTTATATTATTTTATTTAAAGATTCTTCTTATTGTTTCTTTGAATCCCATAAAATATGTATGTCTATATTTATGTTTATGTGTTTCACTCTTCATTTTAATTCTTGCCTTTTAATTACTTTTACAAAAAAAATTTCTTCATTTTTAATATTTTTTCCATTAATTTGTTAATACTGACTACAAACTTTTAAATGCCTTTTTTTACTTAAATTTTAATTTTTAAATAACCTCCATTTTTTTCTTTCTCTTTTTGTACTTTTATTGATAATCTTAGATATTATAATTATAATATAATATGGAAACTTCACTGGTCCATTAGAGTCAAGTCTAACTGTGTAAAATATAAAACTATGTAACCGTACTGTATGTTTCCTGAATAAAATTAAATAAAATAAATAAACAAAATAAAAGTATTAATTTTCAAAACCGACTCTGTAAAAAAACATTTTCAAGTGGAATTAATTCAACATTAACATTATCGTGATCCCCTATCCGCACTTGGGGGTGCATAGGGCAGTGCATTAATACAATAAATTTTCTGTTAGGTACACGAAGGCCAAGTTTTGTTAATACGGTATAATTATTTTTTTAGGGAATCTTTAAAGCAAGTTTATAAAGAAAACAACATGCACATTTTACAAAATTTACGAAAAATAATATTTCCCTATGATTTCAGCGTATATATAGATGCATCACAAATGCAGCACAAAATCATTATTCCATCACGGGTAAAAACCGTTCTAATAAATTACCGTTCAAAATAAAAAGAATTGAAAATATAAAAGAATTTAAAGCAAAACTAAAGATCCATATGAAACATGCTCCATCCTAAGGAGTTACTAAGATATTTGCGAAAAACTTTGAAAAAGAATTATGAGATTTCTAATTATTATGCTTCACTAACTCAATAGAGAATGCTAAGTTTGCGGTGTCAAATAGTATAAAAGGAATATGTTTTTGCAAGATTAAGAGACGGTTTTGAATTACGCTTTTATTTAGATAGATAGGTTTTAGTGAAAAGTTTATTTTGGCTAAATAACTAATTTTCCGTTTTTGCTGGAGATTTCTAAGTTTGCTTCAAATACCTTTGAATAATACGTGAATAACATATTATACTCCCAGGAATTATATAAAAAAACTCATTCACCCAAGAAATAATGTGGCAATACGTAATATTAGTTAATACAATTCAAATTAGAAAAAGTCCAACATAAATTCCTTCGCTTCATAAATTTTAAACTTAATATTCCCGTTGACCAAATCGACTACAACTTCCTATCAAATAATTTTAAATTGTCTACTCTCTCGAATAGGAGAATCTTAACCGATTTAGTAAACCTATATAAAATAGTAAATGGCGCGCTGGACAGCCCTGATTTAACGCGACTGGTTAATATTAAAATACCTTCCCGCCGCACACGAAATAAGTCGGTGTTTGTCGAGGTGTCCAGCGGGCACAACTACTATGTAAATTCACCTATAGCTAGACTCCATCGCCTTGGTAATGAATATGGCGATGTTGATATATTTCGTTACTCATTGAGCATATTCAAGACCAAAGTACTACAGGCGACCGACGCGACGGAGTCTAGTCAATAAATCTTCGATCGTATTTATGTATGCTTAAAAGTTAGCCCGTGTTATGTTTTATATTTTTAGTTTATAAAACCATTTTCAGTTTTCAACATTTTAAATAACTTCACTTTAAAGTTTAGTTTACCGGTGTAAATAAAAAATTTAAAAAAAATATAATATTATAAACATTATTATATTATAAACATAATATAATGTATGTATTATGTCTTAATAGTGTATTATGTTAACTATGTAACTTTATTTTTAAATTTTAAAAATATATTTATTTAAATTTTTATATTTGAAAAAATGTTAATTATGTTTAATGTGTAACTTTTTCTTATTATATAGTATGTATAATGTAAAAGCCCCATGGGCGTCAACAGAAAGAAATAAATAAATAAATAAATAAATAAATAATAAATAAAACAGTAAGATTTTTTTTAAATTTCATGTCAATCTTCCCAGGAGTTGAACCCGGGATCACAAGCATGGTGAGCGAACGCGCCAACCACCATACTAACCAGGCGGACGTTTCTCCCTTCGATTTTCTTTTTCGGGATTTTTATCTGAGAGCAGGAATCGAGTCAAAAACACCAATTCACGATTCTGGTTGGAATCGATTCTTCATTCACCCGGACACAGATAAGCTTATATTAATCATATTGTGAATATACGTATTATGTACAAATATGTTGTGCCGTGCCTTTTAGATTTCCGCCTTGATTTCATTAATCCTTTTTCATCTTATAGAAATAAGATTGATTTGTTTTATGTTTTTTTATATATAGTGTTATTTAGATTGAAACAACCTGTTTCACGGTTGTAAAGAACATCTCATCCTTGAACGCTTAAGGCAACAATAATGAACAACTTTTCAAAGCAGTCCATCAATAATCACCTCGGACTTAAAAAATAAATTAAAACTCTTTTACGCATACTTTAAAACCTCTTGGAGAGCGGAATATAGAAGTGTGGCTGGTTTGATTGATCACCACTTTATACACTGTGTTACATTCGATAACGATTTTTGTCTTTTCAATGTGACGTGATTGAATTTGTACGCCTGAAAATATTTTCAGCATTAACTTCACAAAAATCAACAAATAGAAGAATTGATTAAACGTGGATCGATATTAAAACATAGGCATATTTAATGTTACACGGTGTGTAAAGTTGCTACTTAAAAAAGATAATGACAGGTCACAAGGCCTGTAAATGCCTAGATTTCCATATTTCCTTCTCTTGAATGTTCTCCATCTGTGTTTTAATATATTTTAAACTTAACTGGAAATCCAGCCTCTGTCTACAAACCATTTGTACAAACTCAAAATATTGTTAACTAAAAATGTTTAGAGTTTGTCAAAATATTTGAAGAAGACAAGCTATTTAATTAGTGAGAGAAATAAGTTATTTAATTAGTTTTATTATGCAACAATAAAAAATTCGGGACCAAAACTGTATCGATTGCCAGTCCTCCAACTTTCACTCTGCACAAAAAATGACAATCCGTCAGTCAATGGCGACGTAGCATCCTCATTATTTTTAAAAATTTGTTATTTTTTTCTAGAATTAAAAGTAACTTGTAATGCTTGTCAGGTTTCCGGCTATCGCTATGCAAAAAATTACGTGAATCGGCCGATGAATAAATCGGAAAATTAATTCGTTTTTCCACAAAGTTTTTTCTCAGGGGAGTTATATTTTTTATAAGGATAAAAAGTAGCTTACATGTATGAAACTTCTCAGCTCTTCGGCTATCTTTATGCAAAAAATCACTTTGATCGGTGGCTTCGTTGCGACGTGAAGGAAATAAAAAAAATCGACAAAGGCTCTTTCGCATTTTATTTATTTATTCATATTTTTTCTCTTACAAACTATAATTAATAATAAAAATAACGTTACCCGTGCCGAGGACACTTAACAATATACTTTTTATAAAATATTTTTACATTTGAGAATAAACAAAGAAGACTAACTTAATAAACATAGATAATTAACAAAATGCTCAGACAGTTTTAAACACTACGTATTTATGTTTATAACTTGTATTATTTATAATATTAGTATAGATATTGACCTGATACATTTTATAATAAAATACAATATCTCATGTCAACAGTGTTATAATATAGCGATCGTACTTTTAACATAATTTTAAATTAATCGGGTTATGGTCCTGTGGCTAGTATATCGGACTCACGGACCAAAGGTCCGTGGTTCGAATCCCACTTTATCCCAATTTGATTCCCATTTTCTAATAGTGAGTTATTTATAACTCGTTGAAAATGGCCGTCAAAATGAAATATTTGGGCAAATCATAAGAACACAAATATTTATTTTTCCCCAAAAAAAAAACAATAAAAATTCAATATTTCACTTAAATTTTATCTACAAAGTAAAATTAAGTTTTCTGTATGAAAAATATGATTTATGTACATTTTTTTTAAATTTACATTTTCAATTGCATGTTACCGATGAAGATACTTCAGATTTTTTCACAAATATGCACATTCTCGTTCATAAATATCGATTTAACTTTATACCCTCTCGAGATGAACCGTTTGTAATCGCGACCCTAAACCATTTAAACCTAGATATGAACCAACCAAAATAACCGAGAGCTCAGACTTATATCCTCTTAAAACTGGTTCTCCATCACTGTTGAAATATTAATAAATTATGATTTTGGGTCTAAAGTCTTCGACGTCCACACGTAATGCATATAACCTTTCCCACGAAGGCATACTTATACCTACAAGTGAAGATAAAATGATATATCTACTCTTTATTGTAGTTGCATTATTTAAAGTAATAAAGTTTAAAGTGGTTTCATAATAGTAATACATAAATTGAGTTTTTTTATTGGATTGCATATACTCTAACCGTGTATTGCATCGTGACAGGATGCAGCAAATTATTATAGTAATTTATTATCAATTATAAATTTCATGGGCTTCGGTAGTTTTATTTGAAAAAAATGGGTACATAGTAATTTTGACGGAAATTTAGACTTCTGTACTAGACTTCAATATTCCCTTATCTAAAATGATCTTCATATCTGTTGTAATAAATTAACGCATGTGTATCTTTTTCAATATATAAACATGTGCTTTTCGATACATAAATGTGTTCTTTAATATTATCTTCATCTCTCTTGAAATATATTAATAAATAAAACAAGGATGGCGGTTTTATGAGTCAATATTTTACCATCGAGTGAATATTTTCAGTTAGCTAATTTATGTTTTAGAGTTTGATTTAAACTTTTTTGCTTTCGAAAGGTTTTTAGCACTTTTCAGTGCCGCCTTAGTAATTAATTTTCTTGGTAGCGTTTAGTTTGATTCGATTCACCTTTAGTTTATCGCTCAACTTGTTTCTTATTTGTTTTGTTTTTGCAGAAGTTGCCATTTATCGGACTTTTAATTATTTCGTCAGAGAAACCAAAGCACGTAACTGCTGCATTTTAAACAGTACTCTTTTTTATATGGAGAGTTTAATTTCATCAATTTATTCATTCATTTGAATTTTTTTACTTAAACGGGTAATGGCCCGGTAAATTTTCAGTTGCGGATTTTGAATACAATGATCGATAAAATAAATATTAAACGACGCTGTTGGCCTCCGCGGTGTAGTGGTCAAGACGCTTGACTCGCAAACGGAAGGTTCCGAGTTTGATTCCCGCGAGAACAAGTGCAAAAAAAATGTGAATGTGAAAAAAATGTAAAATAGCTTTTTTATCAAAGTATACTTAGCCAAGACAGGTTTCCTACCTGGTAGGTCTTGCGCGGATATATCCACAACGCAAGAGAACAAGGAACTTAATAGTTCCTTGGCTTGTGCTTCGTGGATTACGAAAAAGCGTTTGATAGTCTGCACGGACCTACACTCCAGAAAATACTAGAAGCATACGGGTAGCGTATAAAACTAGTCGAACTTACCTAAGCCCTTCACTCAAATAGCGAATGCCGAATTAGAATCAACGATGTAGTCACAGATTGGTTTAGGTCACCACCGGAGTTCATCAAGGTAGCGTCCTTGCACCGATCCTTTATTATAATCCTCATGGATTTCATCCTGCGGATGCCTCCTGAGAGCCTTAACCACGCTTGCCTACTTTACAAGGCATCTGGTTCTTGACGTCCTGGACGTTCACTGCTGATTGTTCGTCGGCAGTTCGTGTCAGAACTACGGGACGCGAACCTTGACGTGACTTGGACGGATGCACAGGAGCCGGCGATGCCAGAGATGCCTGGCGGACCTTTGTGGACACTATATACTCCAGCTAGGGAGCGGACATGGAATAATGAATACTTAACTAATGAATCATATCCTATTTTATTTTTACTGTGATAACTAAATATTACATTATTGATACTTATTATGCAGCTAATAAGTCAAGAGTTTTTGTCATGTTGTTCATTTAATGACAGGAAGTGTAAAGTGAGATGGATACGATCTTTAAAACTATACAGGAGTGGACTAAATGGAATATTGTTTTTTGGTTATTTGGTTATTTATTAAAATTTTCACATTACAAATCGCTTTTTCAATTTCTAAGATTTCCAACGTGTCTAATTAAAATATTTTATTTTCAGTGTGAAGAACTTTTTATCGAGTGTCTTTATTAAAATTATGATTATTTTCCGTAATATGGTTTGCGAATCCAGGAAAATTATTGTATTTTATTCATAATAAGAAAAAAATCACAAATAACTAAATAAATAATATTTCTTTCAGTCCACTCCTGTCACGTTTTAAAGATCGTATCCATCTCACTATACACTTCCTGTCATTAAAAAAAGAACACGACAAAAACACTTGACTTATTAGCTCCATAATATGTATCAATATTGGAATATTTAGTTATTACTGTAAAAATAAAAGATAATATAAATCATTAGATAAGTATACCTTGATAAAGAAGCTTCTGTAGCTTTGAAACCGGTGGGTGGAAAAATAAAAATAAATGGTTCAAAACCAAATGTTTTGTATTTATTTTAATATTTATTTATTATTTATTTATTATTATTTTGCACCACAACAGGCCAGGAGGCCTAATTACAGTGGTGATTTACATCACGGAACACCCAGGCTTCAGAAAAATCACATTTTATTTTTTGTGTTCTCACCGGGAATCGAACCCGGAACCTTTCGTGTGTGAGTCAAGCGTCTTGACCACTACACCACGGAGGCCGTCACACAATAGTGCTTAAAATATAACTTTTATACAATGATCAATATTTAACTGCACCACAAACTAATATCTACAGTCAGTCTTTAGAACCAAACGTGCTAATATTGTTATATTGGAAACATTTTTCAAATTCTAATGGTGAGATTATTTTTGAAATTTCATTAAAATTGCAGCCTCGATTAACCTTGCTCTAATCAACAAAATACGATGAAATAAGAATGATTTGGAAGACATAATTTAGTACATATATATGATTTGAAATATCTACATAAAAAAATGATCAAAAATAAAGTTTTTGCACCAAAACTTTTTTATACGTAACTTATGAAATTAAAAAGTATTTATTTAAAACATCTCAGTTTTATATGCGTACATGGAAATATTTGTTTATTATTACATCAGGGCTGGTATTCCGAACGCGTTTACAGCACGCTATAATCCGTATTTAGTACGTAAAAACGCGCTATACCGCGCTATAATTTCGTTTGGAATACCAGCCCTGAATACATATATGTTATATCCTTATATAATATTATACGTAGAAAGTCGTCATTATTTTCGTATCATTAATATAATTACATTTATATATTGAAAGACACGCGTTTATATGTTTATTAAAAAAGGCACTGTTATTTATAAAAAAGACACCTTTATATATTGAAAAAGAACTGGGCCTTACTTACAAACCTGGTATAAAATTACGCCTAAGCACAGTATAAAACCGTAATAAGGATGATATTCACATCCTTGTTCTACCACTATGCCTAGACGTAACTTTATACCAGGCTTATTAGTAATCATCTTTATCATTCTTTTTCCGCTTCTAATGGTGCATAGGACATTTATACGCCAATCGCAACGTAACTTGATCATTTTTTGTTACATGAAGGTAAGATGAGCAGTCTTACGTTCCAGAGACTTTGAAATATTCTAGAGAAAAACACCCTTTCTAATAAATATTTTATGTGAACAATTTCGGGGAACCCGAGACCTCTTGCATGGTAGGTAAACGCTCTGACCACTGCACCACGAGGCTGAGAATTTATAAGTAAGATCTCTGGTTATATATTGAAAAATACACGTTTGTTATGTAACATTAAATAGTACATGCAAAAAAACTCACGTGAGTGGTAGTATCATACATGGTCAATATAGTGCCAGCAATTGGTAAAATAAACCAAATTAGGGAACAAAATGCCGAACACTCCTCTAGTGGAACGGAAGGCCTGTTGACTGCTACCAACAGGCCGGCTTCTCCTGAAGAGTTTTAAGGGGTTTCCTCTCCACATGAGCAAATGCTAAAAAGTTTCTTATTGCCCCACGTATATCCCTCCTGATCCCAACAGTTTAGTCCAATTTAAATATATTAAATTGCAGAAAAATCCACTTTTTTAAATATAATTGTATCTTATAAGCAAGGTAAATAGTAAAGCAACTCCCATATATATGTATAAAAACAACAGTACACGCACTAGCAGGCGAAACCTTTATATTGTTTGTTTGTTTGAATATATAACAAAACAATTTAGTAAAAGAACAGTCTTTTGAATAACGTCTTATAAACCTAATAAAATATATGCACCCACAAAATATACTCGTATAATAAATGAATAAACAAAATCACTTGTGTATTTTTAAAATATAAAATATTTGTAAATTCAATGCCTTAAAATCTTTTTCTGTATTAGTGTTTACTTATTCTTTAGACCAGGTTCATTATAGTAAATATGATTTTCAAAATGTACGCGGTTTGCATTAAAACACGAACATTGAATGTACTTTAAAACTGTAATGAATTGCATGTTTTTATGATACCTAATTATTAATGAGGCAATCAAACATTTCAATGGTAGCATCCTTGTAATTTTCTGAATACAAAAAACATTTTTAGGAAGGTTACGAAAAGCATTATACTGCTTAATACAAAAATACTTTTGTATTGAATCGGATCGAAGAATGTTTTTGAAAAGATGTATATGGGTCGTGTGAAAACAATAACTGCATTCTCCATTTTATTTTCGTTTTTTGTAATATGCAATACAGACTGTGTTTTGGATTCGTGTGTATCTTAAAATCCAGTGGCCCTTATTTTGATTTCCCTAGTCCCTAACGTCACTTTCTTCCCGGTCAAGAAAATACAGTACTTCTTATAATATCGTAACGAGTAACACGCGGATAAATGCATCTTAAAAATTGATCTAAGATAATGTGCCGGCATCAATAAAATAATGTGAAGTGCTAATAAAACGATCGAGTGCTACCATGAAACAAGTGCCAAAAGAATGAAAATGTAAGTCATCTTCCCATTAGTATGATTCCTGGATTGTTATACAGTAAAACAAAAAAAAGTCAACCTTAACCGACGAATTTGATTGATTTTTATCAAAATCAAGTTTTATAAAGAAATGTTTACAAAAAATATATATATTACTTTAAATTAACGAATAATTATGAAGGCAAGAACATTAATTAATTAATAAGGGACTTACCTGGAGTTTCTTTGACGTTGGATGTCCTCTGCCCCGAAGTCAAAAGTATCAGAGATGCCAAGAACATCCCTGGCAGACTGCTACTTCTCGCAAACATATTTGTATATTATTACAAAATATTACGAAATACCAATTTAACGCAACGCCCAGAATTTCAATAAAACTTTCCTATCAGCGACTAAAAACACCAATTTATGTAACAAATCAAATGAGCATACGATTATCCACTTTCTTTAATTTAATGCGACAAATCCGAAAGATTCCGCTGTTAAAATGTAATCAAAGTGAGAATAAATTATAATTTCACAACGAACTTCACAGTAAAGCTACGATAACATTTTTTTTTTTAACAATGTTTAGGTACACTTGAAAGTAGGAAGCAAATATTTTTGGATAATTGTTCGATTATAGATTTTCAAATGGTCACACTTAAAATGTTCGATTTGACAGATAAATTTCGCGATCGATTGTTTGTCAGTTATTTGGTTTTCCCGCCGCGACTCGAAAAGTTTTATTTGACAGCAAATTTTCGTGCTCGTTTCCCGCCGATATTGCCGCTCTGTCACACGTGCAAAACAAAATGTCGTGTTTATAGTTTCACTTTACAGCTGACCACTCCGCTTGGATGCCGAACGAACAACCGACTAAATAGTGGGCAAACAACTCGCGATGAAATCGAAAGAAGCTAGCTATCCAGTTTGATCGGAGAGGTGGCTCCGTATAATATTATCATCTCGAGTTAGTTATATAAGAAAAGGAAACTTTAAGCCGCCATTTCCAAAATGATTTCAATTCGAATATTTGTATGCATATTTTCTTAATGATTTTAGCAGTCACAACAATAATTATAAGTTTGATAATCGTTCCCATTTCTGCTTCCTTTGAACCGGAATCTAGTTAACATTGATTTTTTTATTTATTTATTTGTTAACTTTTATTTTAATTTAAAATGCACATAGCCGTGCTTATTGCCAAATAGTAATTTCTTCCAACCAACCAATAAAATTCAAATGTTATTTATTTAATTTAAGTTTCAAAGCGCTTTCAATAGATTTTTTTTTAAACAGAAGATACACAAAAATATAAAGTAACATGTTTGTGTATAAATCACCTTTAATCAAGAACGCGGTTGAAATGTGATCTCTTCGACAAATGTGTGGAAAATAAATTTATGACAGGGTTACGAATGATGAAATCAGGCGAGAGTGTAAGTTTGAGTCAAGTACAATTAATAATATTAAGAAAGGGTCTCTGAGATGGTTTGGTCACGTAGAACGAATGGACGACGAAAGAATTGTAAACCAAATATATATGGCAAAAATAAACGGTATCGGGAGACGAGGACGACCAAGGAAGACGTGGCATGATCAGACAAACCAAAATCTTAAGTTTGGTCATGTCAAAAGCAGACAGAACCGAAGAACATGTACGACAAGATGTAATAATGAGGAGGAAGCTAGGAATGCATGCCAGGATAGACGTGTGTGGCGATCCATTCTCTCTGTCTACTTCTACTAGGAAATGGCATGATGGTAGTAGTAGTAGTAGTTATCAAAACTAGTACTCAATGGGAAAATGAAATACTAAGAAAATACGAAAGGAAGAGAAAGGAGATATTTCTTTAGACGTGATTTAAATAGAGATACTGTAGAGACATCTTTGATATTGGATGGTAGATGATTCCTCAGTCGAGCCGCATGGACACCATATGAGTTAAAGAAGAAAAAGAACTTTTGGATGGCAATTAAAAGGGTGCTTTAAGATTTATAATGAAGAGGTAAACCATGAATGAACTTATCAGAATTGTTACCTTCTAATAAAGTGTAGACTAAAAAATATTTCGCGACTTAATTCACTAGTATGATTAACATATTACAACAGAGATGAAGAACATTTAAGAAAAGGTAATATAGAAGTCTAGGCATCTACAGGGCTTATGACCTGTCAATGGCTGGTTTAAGTGGCCAATTTACACACTGTGTAACATTCACCATTCTCCCCATATTTGAACCTCTATATTCCTTCAATTCTTTCATCTGTTGATGTTTGTGAAGTTAAAGAGCTGAAACCTTTATTTATGCGGGTGAGATTCATCTAATTGAATTATTTCACCTACATACTAGGCAACGCCTGAAAATGTTATTTTTTCAATTTCTATACTTCTTCATGGACCAGGTATTTATCAATTTGATTAATTAAGCCCTGTAGATGCCTAGACTTCTATATTACCTTCTCTTACACACTGTGTAACATTCACCATTTTGCCTATGTATGAACATTTGGACAAACTCAAATATTGTAATTTTATTGTAATAAATAAATCATTAAACATAGATTTATTTGCAAATAATCTTAATGACGTACGGCGTTTGGTTTCGAAATAATTCGTAGTATTTTTTCTTTTCTTTTGGATTAACATTAAATTACAGTTCATTTTATGTTCGAGAATCTTTTTTAACTTACTGTGATGCTACTTGTGAAAACCTGTAATTGGCTTATTTGTTATTTGTTTTGTCATTTTTCATTTATTTTTGCACCACTACAGGCCAGTAGGCCCAATTACAGTGGTGAATTACATCACAAAACACCCAGGCTTGAGAAAAATTCATTTTGATTTTTGTGTTCTCACCGGGAATCGAACCCGGAACCTTCCGAGCGTGAGTCAAGCGTCTTGACCACTACACCACGGAGGCCGCCAAATATATATATAAGATAATTATAGCTGTTGGTTATCCAAATAAATTAATTAATTAAATTATATTAAACCAGCCAATGACAGGTCGTAAGCTCTGTAAATGCCCAGACTTATATATATTATCTTATATAAAATGTAATTCGTCTCCGTTGTAACATACTAACTATTATACGGTTTTCTGTCGTTTGTAATTGGATAAATTGCAATTTCTAGGACTACGAATTGATATGCGAATGTCGATCATATTTCTTTAATGAGCGGTCATAAATGTATAACTGCATTTTTGTTCATTTTACAATTTATAAGAGAGAATCTTCCTTCTGTCTGCCTGCACCAATGCTACGAGTATTAACAGTACACTTATACGACCACTCAAAACAAAATAAACAACTTTGTGCCTTTTAAACTTTGGTTTTTATCAAATAAGTATGCGCATTTGTGTAATAATTTCAGTAGCACAAAAAGTACAAGATGATCTCAGCAGTATAAGTACTCATTTCTATCATTCATTGAGTGGTACAAATCGTATGAGTTAGTTCTAGGAGTATAAGTAGACTCATTTCTGTCCCATCTTTAATGGTCCAAATAGTATATCTGGAATATTTCTGTTATCGGTACAAATTATTTAAATAAGATAACACAGATGAAATGATCTGTAAATAATAACCCATTTCACATAACATGAGGTCTGTAGCTAAATAATTGGCTTCGAAATAACGTTCTTTTTGCTCTCCTGAAAAGTTACACTTATGTCGGCCCATCGAAGATTTAATAACAATGGACAGTCCGACTAATTCGCTTAATTAACCAACGGGCACTGGCGCATTCAAGAATAATCCTTCATAACTAGGTATTGCGGAAATACATAAATGTAATCTACTTTAAAAAATGCCGGAAAACTTAAATAAACGTTATGTTTTCTTAAATAAATATTCGTTAATGGCACCGCCTTTACATTTTTATACAAACACTCGAGCTTTAGATGGGCCATGGGATCTTGAGACTTGGCAAACACTTCTTGAAAAAAAGACTCATACTGTTAAGATGTAATCTTACGTAGGCACTTGAATTTATTATTTAATAATATGTAAGCCGTGCAATGCTTTTAATTGTGATACGTCCAATGCGTTCGTATGTGTAAGTGGGTACCTACTCAGACCTACAAGTATGTCAACAACTTTCTCGAAGAAACCAGATGTTCCTAAATGTTTGCGCTGTCCGTACGCAAATAAATAGCGGCAAATCTGAAAATGTTTGCTAAAACCATAACGCGTTATATCTGAAATACTTAAATCAACGCAACCGCTCTTTTTTCCAAACTTTAACATCAGTTTAGCGGTAAAAACATGACATGTTATAATAAGTAGCCATTTTGTTGTGTTACGCAGATTGCCTGAATCAGATTTCTACAATGCCCAATGTAAACGATCTGCAACATACCGATAAACGGTGTACAAAAAAATTACAAACACTTTTATCACTCGGCGACTATTTTATTATATTGTATTAGATAAAAGCCATTATAATTTATTTTAAAAAGTCACCACCAGGGTAAAAAATTTCGATAAAATTTTAAACAAAAATATTGAATGTATTCTGTCAAAAGTATAATTTAGCTAAAGTTCAAATGATGAATTTGAAGTTATAATTGTTTCCGCAACTTACATTATTATATGAAAAGATGTTCATACAAATCGTTCTTCCTTGTTTTCCTTACATTCTTGTATTTTTAAACCTTTTAATGCCCGACGTAGCATATTGTCCACATAAACTAAAATATGAAATTAAAACAGAAAAAAATTGTCTTTTATTTTTTAAAGTTATTTTTACTAGTATTTGCATCAAAACACAAAAATATTTTTTTAAAGTTATAATTAGATGATTGTTTTTAGTTAGAAATATTTAGCATTGGAGGGTTGAGAGGAGTTTTGTGTTGAGAATTTTTAAAGTAGACAAGTCTTTCATATGAATATACGTTTTTTTTTACAAGTCCGAAACGAAATCGGATATTTTATTTACTGTAATGTGACTGAAATGAAAATATGTTTTTTATACGTGGAAAATTGATAATCACGTTTTAAATATAAATCTTAAAAGTATTAGGTGTTATTAAAAGTTGTGTCCGTTTTTTTCCAAATTTAAAAATGAACACCAGAATAAAATAACAAAATGATAAAGGTTATATAGTAAAAGACAAATTAAAAAACATGGTAGAAATGAAGTAAAAAACATAGTAAAAAAACATATTTTAAAACCTTGTAAAATACTGGATTTCACCCCCTTGGGGGTCATTAAGATTAACTAATTACAACAGGGATGGAGAATACCTTAAATAAGGGAATATAGAAGTCAAGGTATTTACAGGGCTTACAGGGCGAGGGGGTGAAATCCAGTCTTTTGTCTATGAACATTTGGACAAACTCAAATATTGTAATGAAACCAACTGGTCCAAGAAGAAGTTTAAAAATTGAAAAATTGTTTTCAGGGGTTGCCTAGTATGTAAAATAATTCAGTCAGATGAATCTCTTCACAACAATAAAGGTTTCAGCTCTTTAACTTCACTAAAATCAACAGATGGAAGAATTGAAGAAATATGGATGTTCGAACATAGGCAAAATAGTGAATGTTACACAGTGTGTAAAGTGGCCACTTAAACCAGCCAATGCCAGGTCATAAGCCCTGTAAATGCCTTGACTTCCATATTCCCTTATTTAAGGTATTCTTCATCCCTGTTGTAATTTGTTTATCTTGTAAAATACGTAGTAAAAACAAAATACATTATAAAAAATACATTTAAAAGCCTAGTAAAATACACAATCAAACATAAAAAGCATAGTAAAATACATAGTAAAGAACAATGTTAAAAACCTAGTAAAATACGTATAAAAAAACACAATAAAAACAATTAGTATGTATGGCGAATTTTTTTTTTTTAAATTGAAAAACGAGTACAGGTAAACAAAAAACATAGTATAAAAATATCAAAAAGCCAAAAAATTATATATCTATATATACATGTATATATTTATACATACATATCTAGTCAAGTACGTAAAAAAAACAAAAACACATTTAAAAACACTGTAAAAAACATGATAATAAGAAGTTATATAAATAGTAAAAAACATATTTTTAAAAACATAGTAATAAAAACCAAGTACAAACTGAGTAATGAGGATCTCCAAAAATTCAATCAATAAAAAAACAAAAATATGTAATAAATATCTTAATTACTTTGACTGCGATTAAGATGATTCGATACTGATAACATAACCAAAAGTCATGGCCTTTTTCAAGAGGAAAACAAAAATCCATAGAATTAAGAATTTATTAAAACAGGTTACAAAACAATACAAGGTTTGTAACGCCCCACAGTTTAATATGTCGAGGAAAGGGAATTAAAATTACCTGTGTCCCTGTTTAGCTTAGTGGTAAAAGTGTGCCTGCCTGCATTCCGAACTACAAAGCTTAGGTTAAGAGTTCAACTTTACGAGAAGTGCAATAATTTAGGTTAGGTAATAGCCTGCCCGTCTATCTCGGTAGTGATGTCTCAGGACATGTTTTTGTCCTATAATGGCTGTTTGAACGTAGACAATGGTCGAGTCCCGCGCGCGGTGTTAGGGGTAATCATTGTTCCGGGGAGGATAGCCTGCCGTCTACCTCAATGGCGATGTCTCGGGACAAAGTTTTGTCCCACAAATTGCTGTTTACACGCGGACAATGGTTGAGTCCTGGTACAAAACTACATTGTATTGTTTACGTGTAAACCGGGCTTAAGGTTAAGTAAACAAGTAACTACCTAGTACTTGTTTACGGGATTAATTTTTTAATTAAACGGTTAACCATAAAATCGCTATTAAGAAATGGATAATCGTACGGATTAATGAGTGGATCAGCCCAAATAGGTAGAAATATGTTTTTATTTGTAGTGGTAATAATATTTAAAAGTTTTACTTGTTTTTCAAATGTTTTATATGTATTTAAGACTATTTTTATTTTATTTATTAAAATAAAACAACTACCTTCGCAACAAAAAAAACAATATTTTCGTAAACCAAAATTCGTATAAACCAAAATTAAAGGCCAATTATAGTTTTCTTTATATCAGTAAATACAATGTAAAAAAAAATTTTTTACCCGTGAAAAGCCACTCCGTATAATTCCACTTGTCAAAAAATAAAATATCACAATAATACTGAAAAAGAACGAATGAAAATTTTTTTTTTGTTGACTCTGGTTTAATAAAATTATTTCGTCAGCGGATGCATGCACACAGAGTAACCACAAATAAGCCTTCCTTCCTTTCTTCTTTCAAACAAGAGAAAATATATATAATATAATATGAAAGCATACAAAAAAATAAAGCATGTAAAACCTTTTTAAATGGCTACAGTTAGATTAAATTATAATTATTATTTGCAATTGGTTCTAGCATTTTCTTTATAGTTGTTTAGAGTGAGAAAATATAATATATCGATTAAAAAAATACTTGCCGTAATAAATGTTATTTGTGCTTGAAAAACCAACATTTATTGCTTGTATTTCTATTCAAAATAAAAAATTAAAAAATGGCTTTGGCCACTTTCATGTTCAATTTATTATCTTTAAATTATTATAACAAATTATACATGAACACTTACTCTTTATTGAGATCCCAGATACGTAAGTTTAGTCTAAATTTGAAAAGGCGTAATCTGCCGGTCTAAAAGTAATTATATTTTAGTTACATAAAACTTTTAACTATATTTTTTAACAGAAATACCTTTAAAATTATTGTTTTTATCTAATATATGTTTATTATTATTATTATTATTATTATTGCGCGATAAAAAAAAAACATTCGTTTTAAAATTTATTTTATTTCCTCATTTTGCGTGCGTTTTACCAAACTACAGCCTTAAGGGCGTAAAACCAACGAAAGGCGAGAAAATATTCATATAACTTTACAGAGTTTCGCACGTTTGTATCTTATTGACGAACTACAAAGAACATTCGAAAAATTACCCTGTCATTCAAGCAATTTCTCACGTATTAGGTAGGTGCATTCGAAATTGTAATTCATATCGAATTAGAAATAAACAAAGAGTAAACCAATTTCAACAAACTATAAAACACTACTTTCTCGAATCATTTTGGTCAACGTAATTTAAAAAAACTACTGTTTCATGACTATGCACTCGCAGGCATAATTTATTGTTTGACGTATAAATCGCGTAAGTAGGCGTGGACGACCACCGGCTCGTGTGCTAAAATAAGTAGGTTGCAGGGGCGAACCGTGTATAGAAGCGATTATGCGCAGCTCACCATTATATTTTACTAACCATAATAATATTTTATTAAAACTGTATTTACAGAAAAAAAAATAACATTTATTTTGTTTGTATTTTTATCCTAACATAAATATAATTTTTAACAAAGCGCTTAGCGCCTGCGGTGAGCCAAGAAATTGGCCGATTATGCCAGCTTATTTTTTCATAAAAATAAGTATACTATATTTTGAATCCATACATTTTAACCCCAGTGCGGGTTTTTTCTCCTAGATTAAACTTGCAGATTACACAAATTATTTGAAGATTCTTGATTTGGAAAACAGTATTCCAAACATTGTTTCTTAAGGACTATTTTTCTTTGGTATGGTACTTTTGACATAAGACCATAATTACTTTAATGCGTCATATTGCACGTCATATAGCGCTCTACGCGGCCGTTTTTAGCACTATTAATTACTAGAACAATGCGGACACTTGACATTTCAATTAAATACCTAATATCGACTGAATTCATAGTGGTATTTTTTATTTATTTTTTAATGAATTATATATTAAAGTAATGGATAATATATCTATACAATATAATATATCACAAGGTTACATCGTTAGAGTTGATTACATGGATGAGAGTTGTTGTATCACACAGAACCACAGAAAACTATCAATTTATAGTATATATTACTTGAATTATATTATGTACCTCCTATGTAGGTACAAATACCAGTACCAGTTTAGCTTAGCTTTTTACCAATACATGAACAATTTGAACATGTCGCAGGTAAATATAATTATTATTATTATTGGATAATGAATATAGCGCCGTTTTTGTGAAAATCACCTCAAGGGCGCTGTGCAATAAATAAATATCCCAGCACGGCTTACTGCTACAGAGCGCATAGACGATTGGGATTCTTATAAATGTAGGTTTCATAGTCCATAATCGATGACACACGTGCTAAAATGTTTCACCTGAAATAGTGCGATGACCGAAAAAAGCAATTTCATCATTTTCTATAGAATCCAATTCAACATATAATGCAACTTTAACAGTATTGCACATAAAATCGGAAGCGTCGTTCTGCAGTACATTCACATCGTTGCTACCAGGAAAAAATGAACTACTTACAAAAGAACGTCGTCTATAAAGAGACCACAGGACGCAACGCCAATCAGTCAGCCCAACAAGTTTAGTTCAGTCAGTCAGACCAACTCGAAGCAGTCACTCAATTCCAGCATGTAGTTCAAGTGCAGTCTCTTCAACCCATCATCGACGTAGCACTCGCGCAACACAATTCACTATTTATTCGCCATGAAATAAATACATGCTTCAAACTGCAACCACGTCTTCTCTGTTATTCTCCAACTGGGGTAGGAGCTCCAACCAACCCTCAACAGCCTAATCCTACAGATTGTTTGAAAAAAATTACCTGTCCTCTTGATTTAACGGGAATAGCATTGTATTTTATCGTTATTAAAAGGTTGACTGTGTCTGATCTTAAAAAAAAGTGGAGTATTAACCCTTTAGCGGGCCCTGGTAATATTTTATGTTTTTCATGATTAAAAAAATTAAATCACATAAATCCATTAATTACAAATAAAATATGTCTTAATTATTTTTATGTGAATTTCATCCCCACCCCGGTAAAAAACGTTGCGGTAAATATATACTCTTATAGCCCGCAAAGAAAGTAATATAATGTATGTTTAAGACTTGGGAAATTTATAAAACATATTTAAAAACCTAATTTTTAGTGACAAAAAAAAAGTATTAATTAATATCAGATAATATTTTAATATATGTATAAGTAAAATACAAAAGTTCTAATAAAAGTCTGCTAAACAAGGAACAGCACATAGTAGAACTTTGCATACTGTACAGTGTACATTTAATTTAAAATCTTTTATTATTGTTCTGTGCGCTATAAAAAATGTCTTGTTATATAACTGAATGCCATGGGCATGTATGTGCAAGCAATATAATCTACTGACAATTTACATCGACTGTTAAATCTGTTTGAACCGGATGGTGGTCGTGAACTCACGAATCAAAGGTCCGAGGGTTGAACGCCACTCTACCACAACTTGATTCCCATTTTCTAAAAGCAAGTTATTTACAACTCGTTGAAAATGGCCACCAAAATTTATGTATTTGGGTAAATCATAAGAACGTAAATACTTGTTTTTTATAAAAATAAAAAATCTTCGCCCGGATTTTATTAATCTTCCGTCTTCTGATAATTTCGAGCCATCCAGCTATTTTCAAATTTCATCTATGGTCAAGCTCCTTAGTTTATTTTTTTTTAAAACTGATATCATAAATCAAACAACCCACTACTCTAATGGGCAATGGTAGAATTTATCCCACATACTTACATTGTGTAAGCGGGCTAAGATATTTTTTTTGCCATATTCTTTTTATTCTTTTTCATAGAGGTGGAGGCAGTGCTATGCAAACTCCTGACGTCACTGTAACCTGTGAAGAAATATTGTTACGGGTCCCCTTGAATAATTCTCGCCATATATAAATATGGGATTGCGCAGCAGGATTATACGTCACGAAACGTAAATATTTTGACATCAAATATTAGGTGATGTAATAACTTATATTTGCATATAAGTCATTAATTTTAAAAATACTTGGTACACTTCCACTTATTTATTTTGACCAATTAGCGCTTTCACCCTCTAATGGGCATCTTCAGACTGATAATTATTATACAGTGTAAGGATTATTCATATAAAACTAAATATTATGTAAGTGTAGGTACATTTAAAATAAGTTGAAAAATATACAATACGCAATATTTCAATGGAACAGAGTGAGACAAATTATTGAAACATGTGTTGGCGGTGTACTTTAAAATAATATTCTATTATATGAAAATAAATAATTTAAATAAATAAAATTAAAAAAATATTAGGTGGTCACGGATGTTCCATTGTGATCGCGAATACGTCGCTTATTAGCACGTCGATAGTTATTTGTGATTGAGCTACAGGTTTATTTGACAGATACTGCTAAAAAGTAAGGTAGTATTCGACAATTTTACATGCGTTTTATGGTAGATACATATATATTCATTGACTATTTTATACTATATAATTTGCATGTGGCAAGTCGGCCAGGTGGTGTAGTGGTCAGCGCGTTTGCCTACCGCGCAAGAGGTCTCGGGTTCGATTCCCGGCATGGTTGGCATTAACGAGTATTTTAAAATGTGTTTTTACACTCTGGTATTTCATAGTCCCTGGACTGGCATCTAAAGCCTAAGACTGATCATCTTACCTTCATGCAGTGCCCTTTGCTCCAGTAGGTGCGGAAAGGGGAATGATGGAAAATGATTGAAGCTTCTCTCGCCGCGCAGCCTGCTAAAGGGTTAAGCCGAATATCACAAGAACGGCCTAGCCCGCGGACGTTCGCATTCTTCTTACGTAACCAAAAAATGATCATACTCAATATGGCAGCCACTTAGTATTTAGTAGCAATTTTATTTACATTTTTACATGATATTGCAACACTTAGGTGTTTCCCTTCACTGGCACTAGCTAATTTAAGAATGTGTCTAAATAATATTATTTACTCAGTTAACACTGACCATAATAAAAGGTTTCTTTTTCTAAATAATATATTGCCAAAAAACCATGCTCAAAACCTCAGAGTAATAATCCACAAGAGAAGCCCTTTCGCTCTATAACATAGTACCTTCAAAAGCGTTCCTTATTTTGGTTTTGTTTTAAGTTTGGTTTTTAGTTTTGTCGGCCTCGTGGTGTAGTGGCCAGAACGTTTGACTACCACGCAAGAGGTCATTAAATATTTATTTTAAAAGGTGTTTTCCCAGAATATTTCATAGTCCCTGGATTGGCACCTGAAGCGAAAGACTCGGGTTGTGGTCCCGTGGTTAGGTCTCGGACTCACAATCCAAAGGTCCGTGGTTCGAATCCCACTCTACCCCAACTTGATTCCCATTTTCTAATAGTGAGTTATTTACAACTCGTTGAAAATGGCCCTCAAAGTTAAATATTTGGGTAAATCATAAGAACGCAAATATTTCTTTTTTTAAAAAAGAAAAAAAAGACTGATCATCTTACCTTCATGTAACAAAAAAAATGATCAAGTCGCGCTGCGATTGGTGATCAATGCAGTGCCCTACGCACCATTAGGTGCGGAAAGGGAATGATGATGATTTTAGTTTAGCAACAAACGTGTAACCGACGCCGACGGTTTCGGTTTGCGCTTGAAATTCTCGACACGAGTATCTACGGCCTGTTGTATTTCTGTAATCTGTAACTAACTTCGTTTTATCTCCGTATGGGCAACTCTAGCCAGTGGCGTGTTATTACTCTTAGCAAAAAAATAATTTATTCACCGTAGTTGCTCTAAGTTTAACATTGCTCTCTTCTCGTTAAGACATTTTTAACACGAAATTTTGGGCAAATGATTTGAAGAACATAGTATGGGTTTTAAGTTTTTTCCGAAAGGTCACTTCACTTTCACAAGGCCTGCTATCGCAAATGCCCGTTTATCGGATTTCATGCGCTGGTTGCTAGTTGTTGCGTACAAGTTTAATCATTTTTCTTATTGCTATAGATGTAGCTGATCTAAGCGTAAAAAGTTAGACACCTCAAGAAGTTGACAAATCAACACTAACGAAGTAAAAAAATTACGCATTTTCCCGTAAAATTTGCAATCTAAGCGTAAAATGAAGAAGCTCGATGCAACATGAAATTGTACACAAAAAAAATGTTGTCATACGCGCAGTAAAAATTAGAACATTCAATTATGAAATTATTGATTTTAAAAACCAGATATAAATAGCTTTTTTTTAATCAATAGAATATGCGTTTATTATAATTTCTAATATTAGCACTCATTTTTTAACTTTTTGATATCTGTCGTATTCTTCCAGTAGGCTTTGTTTCAATTTAAAATAAAATGTATAACCACACACAGGCCATGCCTCTCTGGGTTTTTTTGTGTTAATGCAGTAGCTATTGTAACTTAACCTATTGTAAAATGCTAAGAAAATAACATACCAAATTATATTAAAAAATAAAATAAATAAAAAAATACCGCGAAGTTTCTTGAAAATGTATGAAAAAGATAACAAAAATAATTTGAATAAAAGCGAACTACTTTGAACGACTTCGGTATCTTGGTGTGTGGTCAGCGCATTTGCCTACCATGCAAGATGTCTCGGATTCGATTCCCGACGTGATGACACGAAGTATTCATTTAAAAGCTGCTTTTACACTGCAATATTTCATAGTTCTTGGACTGGCATCCGAAGCGTAAGACTGATGATCTTACTTTGATATAACAAAAATAATTAAGATGCGCTGCGATTTGTTTACCAATGCATTGCCCTATGCACCATTAGGTGCGGAAAGAGAATGATGGTGACTTTGACTGACGTCACTAGTTAGTTCTTCCGAAATAAAGCTTATTTCTGACTCTTGGTAAGATAATACTTTGGATGTAATATTTTTAACATACAAACTGAGTATAGATTCCTAATAACAGAAAAGGGCACAATATTACTCGTTATGACAATAATTGAAAACAAATAATAAGTAAATATTGTAAAAAAATTAGTTAACTTAAATTATTAAAAATAATTTAATTTAAAACACCACTGTAATTGGGTCTTCTGACCTGTTCTGATGCAAAAAAATAAATAAATAATGGGATATGACTATTTTAGAAATCCTCATATATATTAAAGTAAGGCCCCAATTATAGACATTCACTTGCCTATTTGGGACCCCACATATTTACGATATTAAAATTTAATGATAAAGTTCAGTGCAACGGAAAATTGGATGTAAAATATATAATTAGAGCATTCAATTATACCGCGAAGTTTCTCGAAAAAGTACTAAAAAATTATAAATATAACATTTTTTAATGACCTCGTAAGTTCTTCTAAATCAACCAATGATAGAGTGTTGTGATAGGTTTGCAGTTAACGGGAAGCCAATTCACCATTCAGCAGAACTCACCGAAGAGAATACCGAAGTAATTACAAAACTGACAAATACAAATTAAATTAAACAAATTTTGAAAAACTACTGAACCTAATTGAGGAATTTCAGTGGCTTATTGCCTTACTGAGTCTATTATTTATTTTACGGAAACAAACAGTTGATAATGATATAATTACACAAAAAAGATACGGTTTAAAAACAGACCAGCGAAGTTTCTTCTTCGAAATTGTGGTACAACAAAAGGGTGTTTTTGTTTATTTGTATGAGAGTAAGTGTAGAGGTGTGTTTGTGTGTATTTGTGTGGGAGTAAGTGTTCAGGTGTGTGTAAGTGTGAGCATCATTAAATAGCAAGTGGAATGGAATGTGGTACATAGTTAGTGCTACAGACTGGCAGATGGAATAAATACTTAGGTATTTCTTGTCACGCGAAAGGGGACATTAAGATACATTTTGGAGAGTAGATCAAAAGAGTCTACTTTATTATTTAATAATTTATATAAATAGCATAATTCAGATACAGTGCGTCTATTTTCAAGGGTAAAAAATTCATTTTGTTTAGAAGATTGGCTATGCGAGTGATTCAACTCAAATAGTAATAATAAATTTAAAAACTGAAACGACAGCATGCAGGACGTAAACGAAACAGTTTTTTCTTTTGTCAGACACGATTATTTGTCAAAATAAGTTGAGCGTACGTACATATTTCAAAATAGTTTTTCGGCATATTTTAAAAACAAGAAATGTCTATGTAATCGTTTGTCGACATAAGCATTAAAAGGATTGAGATTTTTCGAGTAAAAAGTTCATTTGATCGCATAGGTTACTAACACGAATAATCTTATTATTTTAGTAGTGAAAGAAATGCTTTTCGTGGCTTGTATAATTTAAAACAAAAAACCTACAAAAATAAACAATCCCCTCTTCTCTTCTTGACATGGGCACTCTAGCATTGCTCTCAAGGACCCCGATTACAATGAGAATTTAACAGCGTTATTTTCAATTGTCCATAAGCTAAAATCTAATTTCTGCACGGAAAATTGAATATTTGTATTTTTTTTAATGTGTTTAATATTTCGGGTTACCGATGAAGATACTTAAAATTTTTACACAAATTTTCTCATTTTGGTAAATAAAATTTGATTTTAGTTTATAGAATAAAAAAAAAGTAAAACCGAACATCTTGTGCAAAAATACATACAGGGTGTTCATTAAACCCAGTCACATCCGAAACCACGATGATCAGTATGAGTAAGAAGACCTATTGGCACATTTTAATGTGCCAATAGGTCTTCTTTAGAACTAACAAAATTTAAAAAAATAAAATATCAAAAAAAGCAAAATGGTTGCTTACTTCTGTGGGGGAGAAACGTGGAGGGGGAAGGGGGAGTTTGATACTGCGCCGCGCTCCCCTCACTTCTTCCCTGCAGAAGTAAGCAACCATTTGTTTTTTTAAATATTTTATTATAAAAAAAATTCTTTGTTCTAAATATTTTTTTAAATATGCTAATATGTCTTCTTGCCCATCGTGGTTTCGGATGTGACGGGGTTTAAAGAACACCTGTATATTTAATGGTTTTTTTAAAAATATTTTTATTATATTTTTATTTGTTAATAGACTTGGTAAACTAAGCCATTAATGTTTTATTTTATTTTTATGTATCGTATTGTCATCGCTACGATTTTTTCAAAGTTTTGTATTTTTTTAATTACACCACTCGTGACGTCACTAGTTCTGTTCGCAAGGCCTACTATATATAAATATATAATGTATATAGTAGGCCATGTTTTCTTCTGAAACCGGAAATCTATCACAACACTATCATTGGTCAATTAAGAACTTGAGACGTCATGTAAAATAGTTCATTTTATTATTTTTTTACATATATTGAGCTCTGTCAAGATTTTGAATGTCTTAAACAAGTCACTACGTCGAGTCGCCCCCACCATAAAGATAAATAAATAAAACAAGAAAAATGAGTATGAAAAAATTTACTTTATTATTAATAATTATAAAAACAACGAGGTATGTATATCTAACATCTACATAACACTGTATAAAAACAAACATAATATGGCTTGTCAATCTAAAAATTGTTAGTCAGATATTTTTCAAACGAGACAAAAAACTTACGTTAATTTCAATATCAAACTTGTAAATCTAAACAGTTTATTAATTACATTGTTATTTACAATACATTATGTTTACACATATCCCTGGAATTATAATAATCGATTTGTCTTTTTTATTAATAAAACCATAATTAAGTAAATAAATTTCCATTATAATTAGAAGCCAAACTTAGTATTTAATGGGCCTTACTCATACTCGGCTTAAAGTTACGCCTAAGTATAGTGGTATGATTCGGATGGGAATACCATCCTTATTATAGTGGTAGAATAAGGATGGTATTTCCATCCGAATTATACCACTATACTTAAGTGTAACTTTATGCCAAGTTTATGAGTAACGCTTATTGTATTTTTAAAACCCATTGCGCTACATTGTGTTTAGCTTGTCTTTTTAGCACTCATTTTACAATCATAAATGTATATCAATGGTATTATTTAAAATATCATAATTGACACAGTATTGGCAACAAATATATTACTTTTTAAAATTACATTCTGATTTACATATTTAAATATCATATTTGAATTTTCGGCCCATTTTCTTTTAGGTGTCTTAGAAAATAGGAAACAAGAATGGGATCGAACCTGCGACTCCCTAATCGAGACCACAACATAAAATTATTTAAGAAAAATAATAGCTACCAATTCATACAAAAGAAATAACGCTAAGTCCTTTTTTCGTGTTCATTCTGTGTGAAATATAATCAGAATCCTGAATGAGTGTTTTTAACTCGATGACTACTCTCAGATAAAAATATACAGATAACTCCGCCCTGTAGTGTAATGGTTGGATATTGGCCTACCATGCTTGAGGTCCAGGGTTTGATTCCTGGCAGAGCGGACGTGACATATTTCATCGAGAGGAAAACAATTGTCCAGGGTTCTGTTCATAACAACATATTTAAAGTTGATGAACAGAACAATTGAACGCAGTTATTCAGAAAGCTGCCAGTCCACAATTTTACAAAAATTAGATTTTGGTGTTTTTGGGTGCAAGTAAGGTCAATTCTATATTCTGCTAAAAACAACCAGACCGGTTTCATACAAAAAACTGTAATAATCACCTTCTGAAAATAGGGTCAATCACAAAAATGGCATTTCTCAATCTGCAAAAAACACCCACAGCAATGGAAAAATCTGATGGTGCTGTAAAAATGATTGAAACAGGTCAAATACAAAATCAGATTCTTGTTTGTAATATAAAAAAAACTTATCTATTCATTGTTAATCATTTGTCAAATTCAAAAACATTCCAACTGTTGTGTATATTTGATTGTTCACTCGTTTCATAAAAGTGCTATTATCTCAGTTTCACTTTTGTCTGGCTGGCTGCTTTCTGCATAACTGATAAGAACATGCTCAATTATTGATAAGAACAAATATTGTCAAACAAAAACTTGTAATCACATATTTATTAAAAACAAGAAATATTATTTATGTGAAAAATGTGCAGTTTTCCATTACAGCGGAATATCTATAAAATCATAAAACTGAGCTCCTAAAATAATATTCGAAAAAAAAATCTATCCACAAAACTCATATATAATATCTTTGAAATACATGTCATAATATATTTCACCTACCCAAAACCAATTTGAACTCATACAATCATACTAACTATATAAATCATCCTTTAAATATAAATAAAATATATTATATATATTAATGCTAAACAAATATTGCACAAAAAATCCTCTAGGAATGTTTATAATTGTATACATGGGTTAAAAATAGTCAAATTTGCCTTTGGAATAAAATTTACATATATGTGACTTCCGTTTTATTATTTTTACACATTAGCTGGTCAAAAAGGCTTCACGATCCCAAACAATTTTTTTTTTGTTTCAATCAACGTTTATTATGCGTTATGATGATAATGCAGTTACGAAGCAGTTTTAACAGAACGCAGTTTTATCATGTTTTAGTTCATGAAAAAATACGAAATCATAAATACGGATACATTGCCAAAAAAGGATAATGGGAACATGGATTATTTACTATCAGCCTTCAGCACATTTTTTACAGGTTCAAAACAACATGGTATAAAAAATAAATTTAAATAAATTTTGAGCATTAATTTTAAAATGCGTTATAGTCATATAATCGGATGGTGTTATAGCAAAAATGTGTCGAGCCACAAAATTGAAAAAAATAAGTTAGTGTCAGAATCATGATCAAAAAGTGATATTCTTATTTTGAAAAAATAGTTTGATGAGTTTAAACTTACAAATTATCTGTAATACGTCGATGCGTTGACCTAGTGGTCGGCAAACCCATTAGTCAAAAGAGCCAAATATCAGCAGTACAACAATTAAGATTTCTCTTAAGAACCAATTTCATTTCATTTCCAAACGTCTCCTTTTTAAACCCAAAGTACTATGCAGCAGAAAATATGCATATTCACTCTCTATTTCAACTAAAAATTCTTTAAATTGGTGATGATAAAAAGCTTCAGCTACAATTGTGTTAACGATCTTGAGCACAAATTCCATAAAGCTTATTGATGTATAGTACAAATATAAACGTAATCAATTTTTAGTTTAAAAATAAAAACAAAACCTTTTTTCACTCCGGCCGTATCTGTTGAAATTCAAATAACTTTATCGCGTTAAATATGATGTTTTTAGGTGCATTTAATGACAGTATTTACAATGTCCTCAATTATCCAAAAGGCTGTAATCCTAAAAGCTCTTCAGTAGGATCCTTAGACTAAATAAATCAATAGAAAAAGATACACCACTTGCGCTTTGCCGACCACTGCATTAACCAAAAACCATGCAACTGGACTAAAAACAATGTAACACTTCTTTAAGATGCTTAACGCATTGTTGCGAATTAAGATCAATATGTGGCTTACATGATTGCAGGAGACTGCTGTGAGATATTGCATAGATTTAGATATAGTACTATTAAGCGTGTTGTACAGATGTTTATTGAAATATATATATTTTTTTTTTTGTTTTTGCTATTATTTAATAATGTACGTGCTTCCACTTTTCACTATGTCGTATCCCAACTCAACACCGGGCTCCTGGCCTCATAGAGTTTGGTATATGTTATTATTATTTTTTTGTAATTCACATGTATTTGCATGAATAAATAAATAAACAAAATGAAATAAATGATAACAATATTGGAAAAATGTGTGAACCCAGCAATGAACACTTTCTTTGCCAGAATTTCCGACGAGTTTTGTTTATTACAAACGGTAGATTCCTTTTTTTATTTGGGGATTCATATTGATAGAAAATCCCAAGGTATTTTTAATGTCTATTGTTATTAATATAACTATTATTATTATTATTATTCTATTGATAATTCCAACCCAATTATGCTATTTGTTTTTGGAATACCCTACATTACCCTTTTAATTACTAAGCATATAATGTAAAATGATAGTAAATATTATTTGTTAGGATTTTTAAGGTATTTTGTTGCATATCATGTTATATTTTTTAAAACATATTTTTGTAAACGATTAAGTTTTTTTGAAATACCCAATTGTTTTTTGTACAAAGAAACCTATCCACAATTCGCACCTTTAGAACGAAAACGACTTAACTCAATAAACCCTTAAAATGAGTTAAGATCATAAAATGACTTCAATGAACATTATCCATCTTTCTGCATTAAAATAAATGCAACATTCGGGTGGGAATTGGACAAAACCGTTACATCGGTCTTTTGTTACTCAGAGAATTTAGGTTACGTGTCAGTACAGAAGTGACGCTATTAGTATTGTGTTTATATTGCTGTGTGAAGGATGCAACGCAGACAAACATATAGTGACCGAAAGCCGGTTGAGTGGAAATTATTCCGATACAAATTGCAACTTTACTTTATTTTTTAAAGTATTAAAACCACCAATTAAGCTTTGTGATTGTTTCATTCCGACTTACCAATAATCTTAGTGACTTTAAGTTCATGTCATTTCATGACCTGATCTGACCTAATAAAAATTATGTTTGTTTTTTTTTCAATCTCATTAAATAAATGTCTTGACTTAAAATAATTTATTTTTACTAAGCTTTTTTTAATAGATTCATAGCTGAATGCCTCGGTATAATTTTTAACTAAAAATTCGGTGCTTACTTTACGGTGCTGCTATTGTATTCACTGTGTCAAAATAGGTTCCGATTTACATTTACTCGTACGCATTAAATTAATGTTCAAAAAGTAATACCAAATTTTTTACACCGTACTATTTTGAAACCAGTTTTGAGTATGTTCAAAAGTTTGTAGACAAGGACAGGAATCCAACACCCTAGGAAGTTATCAAGATTGACACATTATAATACATTTGTTTATCTCGCTATGTATTATTCACATTTTCTTATGAACACTACCTACTTAACAAATGGACATCAACTATCAAATTATTTCATACTTAAATTTTGTAAATAGGGTCTAAAATTCCAACTGTCTACGCGCTTTCTAGCTGCAAGACAAGTTGTAATCGTGCTTTTATTTACTTTATTAAATAATGTAAATGGGGGCTAGATTTTACACCGTCCATGAGCTTTTTAGCTGTAAGTCGTATTGAGAGACTTATTGTACAGCACCCTTGAGGTGATTTTCAGAAAAATGGCGCTATATAAATTATCCATAATAATAACAGAGATGAGAACATTTAAGAAAGGAATAACGGAAGAAGTGAAATAATTCAGTCAGATGAATCTCCTTAATAAAGATTTCAGCTCTTTTATTTCACAAAAGTCAACTAGATTGAAGAAATCTGTATGTTTAAACATAGGCAGAATAGTAAATATCAATAGTAATGACAGATCGTAACCCATGTAAATGAATGGAATGCAATATTCATTTACTAAAAGTATTCTCATCTCTGTTGCAATATATGTAATATGTGAACATTTAAATTATTCCTTAATTTATTTTTTTATATTTAAATAATAAGGAATGCATCATGACTAAATAGTTTGTAGGATCAATAATATATTGAGTATGTCCAAATGTTTGTAGACAATCAAACTATTTTACTAAGTTTTATAAATATTACAACATAATTGAAGAAAAATTTTAAGAAGGAAAGATGGATATCAAAACAAACAGAACGATCACTTAAACCAGCCAATGACAGGTCATAAGCCCTGTAAATGTGTAGACTTGCATATTGCTTTACTATAAATGTTCACAATTACCGTTGTTATATTTTATATCAAATTTGATGAACTACCTACGGGGTGAAATCCTATACATGTCTATAAAAATTTGGACATACTCAGAGCACTGTTGATTGCTCCATCCAAGAAGTATGAAAATTGAAAAGTGTTTTCAGGTGTTGCTTCATTTGTATGAATCTTACCCACATCAATAAAGGTTTCAGCTCTTTTACTTTACAAAATCAACAGATGGAAGAATGAATATAGTTAAATAAAGGTAATGGTGAATGTTACACAGCGTATAAAGTGATCCATTAAAATAGGCAATAACAGGTTAAAAACTATCCATCTTCCCTTCTGAAAAAAGTTTTTCATCTGTGTTGAAATATAAATCAAATCAGATTTTCAAAACTAATAGTTAATTTTTTATAAAAAGTTTGAGGCCGATTTTCGATGGAATTCAAAGCATTAAAAAAAAAGAGATAATAATTAATTTGCTCTGTGTAAAATTAAGATGGACTATGTGAGTGCTCTGCGTTAAGATTTGTTATTGATGCTCCATCCCAAGGATCTCTTGAGCGCCTTCTTCCACTGATTATACTTCAGGGTGCGGATGGCCAGGGTCATGGAGGGACTGAATGTGCGTCCCTCCTTGATGATGAAGGTCTGCGAGGGGTCCCCAAGCCCCACAGCCCACTGGGCAGCCATGGCAGCCCCCAGCGCAGTGCTCTGCGCCAGGCCCGCCTTCATCACGTCGAACCCTCCCAGGTCGGCCTGGGTCTGGAGGAGCAGGTCATTAGTCGTCATACCACCATCCACCTGAGAGAAAGATGCTCGCATTATTTCCATCATTGTTTCTATCAGGGATGCTGGATTACAGCACACTTAAATATGAGGGAGTTAAAAGCAAAAATGCCAATGTCCATGGGAAAATCAACAAAACTAGCAGCGAAAATACTATTTCTTTTAAGTTCAATGTACACATTCAAATATAGGCAGAATGGTGAATGTTAAACACTGTATGGGCACCTGCAACACATGCAACTGCAGGATGCCAGGCCTACCAAGACAAAAGTGCAACACGTCACCAACGACTGAAAAACTAAATTCAGACGCTCTTCGATCGGCATTGATTCTGGTCTTCAAAACGACATTAATAATGACTCAACATTTTTATTTATTTATTTAACACTTTATATACATATACATATACATATAAGGGCGGGCATATTGCCTTAAGGCAATTTCTTCCTACCTACCCAAACCGTTTTAAAAAATTACAAATACATGGACATATTGAATCTTACAATTTTATATAAAAATTAAAAACAAAGATTAACAAAATAAAAATATACAAAAAATTAACACTATACTATGAAGAGAGGAGAGGGAATGGGAAGGAAAGAAGAAGGATAAAGGAACAATTTAAATATTTAGATAGTGACATTTCAATCTTAACGTAAATGTAAATAAAGTGGGTATATTATTTCACAATCGAGCGGCTACTACTGTAAAAGAGGAGAAAATAAGATCGATGACAGGGTATTAAAAGGGTTCTCTCGTTACTAGAACGAAGAGATAGTCCGTTTTGTGAAAGAGGTTGGAAGAGCTCTCTCAGATAACATTTAATGTAAATTGATTCCAATTATTACGGTTGGGTTCAAACATTATTAATTAGTATTCATTTCATTGTATTTTATCAAGTTATAGTCAATTAAGGGATTTGAACTGTCAGTAGGGTCGTAGTGAGTCACATCTTGCTTACTTACTTACTTATCGCCATCCGTAAATCATTATCATCACAAGTTAACTGCATTTGTGGACACCGCAGCAGATGAGGATCATCATGCACCTCTCCACAATTACAGTTCATGTCATCTCCCTCCAGAAAACCCCACCTCCGTTGATTGTATTTGCACCTAGATACTCCTACCCTTAGTCTATTGAGAACTTTCCACGTAGGGAAGTCCAAATTGCAGGCGGTGTTTGTGCTTTCAGATGGCATTATCCAGAGCCTATCACCGAGTTTCTCTCTCCACAGATCCTCTGTGAATAGGATGTGTGTAAGGACAGCCACCCACATCCTGCTAGAGGGCGTGATTCTATTAAATGCTGCGAAAGGCCTGTTGCATTCCACCGGCATCACTACTGACTAGTCCAACTTGTTAGCGTCCACGTTGCGAACCCCGGGCAATAGGATCACACTCAGAACGGTGTGATCACAGCAGATAACGAGAAGATGAAAGGCGATTTTCTGGCACCTCTAATGAACCAACCAGCTAAGGAAAGGTAACCCTGACAGAAAAATCTACCAGAGAAGGCAATGGGAAACCACTCTGGGGTGCTATTCTGAACCACTCTCGTGGCACGAGAAAACAGTTTTACAACGCCTGAAAATATTTTGTAGGAGAAATTGAGCGTTGCCTAGTATGTGGGAGAAATAATTCAATCATACGAATCTCACCCGCAACAATAAAGGTTTCAGCTCTTTAACTTCACAAAAGTCAACAGATGGAAGAATCAAAGGAATATAGATGTTCAAATATAGGCAGAATGGTGAATGTTACAGTGTGTAAAGTGGCCACTTAAACCAGCCAATGACAGGTCATAAGCCATGTGGATGCCTAGACTTCTGCATACCCTTCTCAAAAATGTTCTCCAATGCTAAAATATATGTAAATAATAATTTTACCTTCAAACTATTGACAGTCAGACCACAGCGTTCACTCATGACATCCATAATATCTTTTACTTGGAAGCAAATAGCTTCTAAAGCAGCCTTCACAATATGGCGAGCCTCTGTATCTTCCGATATTCCAGCTATTACCCTAAAATAAAATACACGTTTATTGAAAACAAAACATATTTTACATCACAAAAATCATCAGATGAAAGAGTTGAGGAAATGTATATGTTTAAACATAGGCTAAATGGTGCATGTTGGTGTGTAAAGCGCTCACTTAACCTTTAGTACTCGTTCGGCAGGAGCCACTTGCCCGAAATAAAAATAAGCCACAGCTTCATTGACATATTAATACATAGACATGCCCTAAAACACAGTTACCGAGCTTGTTTATTTAAATGGTTTTGATTTAATGAAATTTCTTGGTTTAGTTTTACTTTTTTAATATTTTGACCAACGAGCGCTTTCGCCTAAGTAGGCATTTTTAAGACTGGTGAATTGTTTACAACGTTTACAGCTTTTATACTGTTCTTAACATATTTTGGAGATAAGAAGATCAAATAAGTATTTTAACAGAGGACAGAAAACATAAATATTTACAACTAGTTTGCTAAACAGTTCATTTTTGGGAGTTTTTGGATCCAAAAACTCCCAAAACTGAACTTTGGATTGGATTGCTTAATTAATGTACCATATTAATGTATTCAATGTTCTGATCCGCTAGTTGCAAAACAATAATGTGCTGTTTCTTGCACAAACTATGGCTTGCATTTACCAATGTCCCAATTATGTCACATTGTAAACTCAAGACAAGATCTGGACTTTTTTGGTGCTAGTCTTTCTAGATTTATACAATCACTAAGATAGGCCAGATCTTGTCTTGAGGTAGTAATTATTATTTATTTGTTGTCCTAGTTTTAATTTTCTTTAATTGTATTTTATTTCAATTGTACCTGTAAGTATTATAAGGAAATGTGTTTCCCATTGTTGAATGGACTACAATAAAATAAGTATAAAATTTAAATAAAAATAAATAAAAAACGGACACAGGAAGAAAGCGATAAATATAAAATGGAAAGTTACCCTCGTGCGTCACTTTGCCAATACGGAGCAAAAAGTCCACTGAAAGCAGGAACAAACACAACAGAACCGCTTTCGTTGGCTTCCTCCACCATGGCTTGAGTATTGGCAAGGTCATCTAAAATTTCCAGGTTCAGTCGGAGCCAATCAAGTGCCAAGCCAGCTACAGCTACCTAAAACACAATTTTATTTTAATTTGCCAAACTGTTAAGAAGACTCCCAGTCTTTGAAACGGTTTTCAGGTATATGGAGGGAGCTTTCACACAATTTTATTTTTGTGACATTATTGACAAATTATGTGACAAATAAGTGGCATTGTGTAATTACATGATGATAATATAAATCCTTTGGTAATATTACCAAAAAAAAACTGCACATTTTGGTGCTGTGTAGTCAATACAAATACAAAAATGAGGGATTTCAAATCTGAAAAATGAAACATTAATAGGCAATTGCTTCAAACTATATTTGAAGCCAAAAGTGATAAGATTTTAAATATAATCGCTAAAAACATGAAAAAACCATTTGCTAACGCTCACAGCGTGGCCAATTGCACCAACAATAGCGGAGCTCCGAGAGTAACTGGCGTTCTATGGCAGTGGTACAAGTTGAAAATTTAGACATAATAAGAAGAAAAAAAGTGTCCTTACTGATCCTTCCAGGGCGTAGCAAGGTGGTGCGTTGGGCCCCAGTTGATACGCTACAGTGGTTATCAGTTCATCGGTATTGAGCAGGTGGTTGGTGCCTATATTGTAGAGAATAAAGCAGCCAGTTCCGTAAGTTGCCTTGGCTTCCCCGGGCCTCATACACTGCTGCCCGAGTAGGGCAGCTTGCTGATCCCCCAAACATCCAGAAATCAGTATGCCTTCGCAGGGACCACTCAATATTGGACCGTACACCTAGAAATAAAAGAAAGCATCATCTTTGTTTATTGATTCTGTGATGACTTTATGGAACTTCGTAAATTATTTTAAAACACCCATTTTATTGTTTTTTTTGACAGATTGAGGTTATTTTACTAAATTGAATGCAAAAATACAGCAATTCAAATAATTTGTTAAAAAATGTCTTCTGGATTTGGGTCCCGAGAACTGCCTTAAGATGATCTCCACACCAAAACAGTAGTCTATTTGAACTCGAAATTATTGTTGCATGTCTGCTATTTATAATTTATGTATGTATCCATACAGTGTTTTGGATTATTATATAAAACATTGTTGTATATGTATAAAGGTATTTGTGCGGATGTCGGAGGACCGGCAGCTGCCCAGTGTAGAGGAGCCAAATAACCCACGACGGTAGCATGCTTCTCGGCTCAATATCTGCACAGTACCTATGTGTATTATATTACTATTTGTTTATATATGTAGGTGTACATCTATGCATACATTTATGTGTGCGTATGTATGCGCATATATTATTATAAATACCAACTACTGTAACTAGAACATAATATAAAAATAATGTAAATGAATGCCTCGACACGGGTTATGTCCAGTGAGGTGTTCATATAGAAAAGAACAAATAAAAAGGTTTAGGTGAAATAAATAAATCAAATTTTTATTTTTTACACAAAAAAGAGTAAATTTCAAACATAAAATGATTTTAATTTATATAAAGTAAACCATTTATATTTACATAAAGGGAACCACTGACAGAAGCTAGTCGTGTTAAAAAAACTCAATACCATTTCCATTATTTCTAACTGTCCATGCGCTTTGTAGCTGCAGAATATGTAATATATATATAATCTAGATTCTATCAGCAAACGTTTTTTTTATTTTTTTTTTTATTAAAAACACTTCTTAGTATTTTTTGGTAAAATGTAAATGGGGCTAGATTGTAACCATCCGTGCGCTCTGTAGCTGCAAGACATGTTTTTATCAAGCTCCTGTATATTATTAAAATTAAAATAATGAATTGGAAACCGGGAACTAAAATACCAACCGCCATTGCGCTCTGTACCTGTGTTCGGGATGTTTATTGTACAGTGCCCTTGAGGCGATTTTCCACAAAAATAGTGCTTTATAAATAAATAAATTATTTACACCCAATGGGGTAGAATAGCTAGTTAAGGGGTGACACAAAATTTTTTCAATAATGATTTTTTTTGGCTTACACAGTACTATAGCATAAAAGAAATAAGGTACAAACGGCTTTATAATTTATAACAAAATTTTAAATAATTATTTCCGGATGTTTGGTTAACTCCATACCGAGTAGCCATAAATAAAATTTAAAAAATAATATGACGTAAAGCTCTAAATGCATTTATCTCAAAATTTCATTTTTTAAACTAGCTGAATACATAACTTCAACAGATCTTAATCGATTCACTTGTAATATTTTTACTGTACCTTAAAAAAAATATATTACCTACAGAATTAGACATGTTGAACTTTACGATACATTGTTTTTTTTTAATAAACAATTTTAGTGTCATTTTTATGTTGGAAACATAATCTTGAGTTTGAATGGACGCAATTTTTACAAAACATGTTGAAAAAAGATATATTGCTCGAAAGAGTGAGCGAAATAAGAGACCTGGATATAGTGTTTAATGTAAAATTAGATTTCGTTAATCATATTAACAACATAACGAACAAAAGCATGAAAACATTAGGTTTCCTGCTTCGCACTGTCAAAGATTTTAATTCACTTTAAGTAATAAATACTTCGTATGTAGCACTAGTTCGTAGTCAGTTAGAATATAATTCCATTGTTTGGTCTCCTCAGTATAAATTACACATTAGGAACATAGAGAGAATTAAAAAAAAGTATTTGAGATTCGTAAATTTTAAAATTAATGTTCCCTTAGATAACATAAATTACACGTATTTGTTAGACACTTTAAATTTAATTTTATTAGAAAATCGTAGAAAAATAAATGACCTCCTTTTTTTATTTTAAATTTTAAATTCGGAGCTCGATTGTTGTGAACTCCTGAATCTCATTAACTTCAAAATACCTAATCGAGTCACTAGAAGTACGGAGTTGTTTGCAACTACGAGTACGTACGTAAGTACTAACAATGCACGACACTCCCGATTCCGCGTTAACATTCCTTAGCCAACAAATTTACTTGTGAAATAGACATTTTTAATACGACAATTATCCATTTTAAAACATTCTTAAATGCACTGTTTGAAACTAATTATTAATGTCGTAATAAAACTTTCTTTTTCATACAATTTTTTCTCTGTTTTTGATGGGTATTATTATCTTTTTCTGAAATTGATGTATCAAATATTTTTGTATACCAGATATTTTGTTATTATCTTATATATACTTACTGTAAACTAATTTTTATTATTTGTTTTTAACAATAATTTGTTGATACCATTTTTTTATACTTATAAGTATATGTAAATGTATTTATTTTTTGTTTAAATTCTTTACAAGTTATTTACAATTTGCTTTTTAATTCAATTACTTTTCTTATATCCATTTATAATTTTTTTCTTTTTTACTATGTAAAGCTTCACTTTTTATTTTGCATGGCAGTATGCTTTTTATTGTTTCTACATGTATACAAAAAAGCGTTGTTTATCTTTTAAATTTTTACTCGCTATGTTTGTACTTACCTGTATATTTTTTGTAAATGCCCCTTGGGCGTATTATAAAATTAAATAAATAAAAATAAATGAATAAAAACATGTTTTTTTTCAATATTCTTACGTACTTCAATATCTATTCTTATTTATAACTGACATAAAAAAGCAATTTTGAACCAAAAGTAGATTTTTTAAACAGCTAGAGTGGCATTAGTTCTTAATAAAAAAACCATAACAAGTATTTAAAAATACATATGTATATAAACCTCTGCACTAGACCGTATCTCGGGAAGAAGAGTACGAGGAACATCAAAGAAAGAAAGAAGTTTGTCGTCCCATTTCAGTGTTTGTATATTCATTAACATTGTCCTGGATGCGTTTGTAACATCGGTTATATGTTTTCCTAGAAAGAACAATTCATATTGCATTCATATTATTGGGTTTCTTTGAAGATTGGTGTCAAAAAACATGCAGTAAACGAGTTAAAAACAAAATTACAGAAAAGAAAAAATATGTAATGATCATTAAAAAGAAGATAAGAATAATGAAACATGTATATGTGAACCAAATGATAGAGAATCATTTTGTGATGAAAGTAATTGACAATATCATGCCTACTAAAAAAAAATATGTGAGAAAACTAACCAATAATGGAATACAACAACTCTTGTGAGAACTTCAGAATCTGAGAGACGATGCATACAAAGTTGCTAATATAATTCAATCAGATGAAGAATGGGAAATGAGAAAAAATTAGGCGACAATGCGTCTGAATTTAATAACTTGTAACTGAAATTATTTTTGTACATGTTAAGTATAATGTTAGTTAAAACCAGATTTTAATTTTTTTTTACAACTATCTAAATAAACACATTACATTAATTAAAGTAATCAAAAAAATAAACTCGCCGCTCTTTAATTTCAGTAGGTACGTGAGAATAATAATAATAATAGCTATGGTTTATTAACAAAAATAACAATTTCATTATCTACTGCATACACACTTAGGTAATAGATTTATCTGAATCATTAGTCTGCCTAACTAGACACAACCTGTTTTAAGGCAGACATTTTTATGTAAAATAAACCATTTTAATACTACCTACGAGTTAATTTATTATACAGTTATACAATTTTCATTTTAACCATTTATTATTTAAGAATGTTTTTGAGTAAATTTTCAGATTTTTCTCTACCTACACCCACCCCAATAAACACCCATTTTGAAAGGGCTAAAAAATTACCAACTGAATTAAAATTATTATTATTATGAAGTACACTAGCAGCATTAAGCTGATGCGTGTACACCAAATACAGAAAAAGAAGAATACACAACTGATGTAGTGGGAAATATAAATGTTTGTGTTATAGAAGGTTTTTTTTACTTATTCACCAAAAGTGCACCAGTCACTTTCCCGAGAAGGTTATTCCATTGCTCCACAGCTCGGTTTTAAAAAATCTGAACAATTATCACAGTAATACAGAACTTCAAAGTTATTATCGGGGCCTGGTCTACAGTAGGTATTTATTTTGTTTCAAACTAGGTTTAGGACGCTCGCGCGGTCTTCGACCATTCTCCATAGTGCAGGGCGCGTATTACAATGAGAACATTCATTTAGTAATTTCGTATGTATCTTATATTTCCATCTCACTCTAATGCAATCATAATCGTATTTCACTCTCAATCCCGCTACATACGATACAAATGAATTTGACAAGAGTTGTTACGCATCTTAGAAAGTCGATTTTTGTAATACAAAATGTATTATTTTTGGACAAGCTTTTATATACTTTTACGCCTTTTTTAATGGGGAAATATCACATACTACGAATACCAATAAAAACAGTGCATTGAAATTAGAAAAATTAATTGTATTTTCGAAATCAATTATATATTGTGACAAAATGTTTTGATAATTAATTTTTTAAATGAAATTGTTAAAAATATGTCTTTACAAAAAAGCGACATGTTTGGCTCGGCCTTGACAATTGTGACATCAAGATTCGTGGCGATGTTCTATTTAAATTTAAGCGGTCACAAACTTCAAAATTTAATAGAATCGTGACATATTAGGGATGTGGTCAATGCAATGAACCGTTTCTGAGGGAATTTAGAATTATACATTTAAAAATAATTTTTATGCCACTAATACGCACAACTTTTTTTTTTTACTACAGTGAAAAACTGCCCCACAACTGCTTGAGAAAATTAAAATTCGTATCCCTCAGCGTACAACTCGGCTGCAACAATTGTTTCATGTTGGTATTTCAAGCACAAATAACAATAAGAATGCATGTTTTCCCAAAATCCTAAATTATTATAATAACTTTTTTTCTGAAATCAATATATATTTCCGCATGGTTTATTTTTTTGAATACTTTCATATCATATATTTATTTTCTCTCGTTTGAAAGGAGAAAGGAAGGAAGGTTGAACTGGGGGTTACTCCGTGTGCATCCGCTGATGAAAGAATTTTTTAAAGACAGATGAACAAAAAAAATCTTTTTATATGTTCTTTTTCATAATTATTGTTACATTTTATTATTTTAATAGTGGAATTATATGGAGTTACTTTTTACTGGTGTGTTTTTTTCTTTTTTTTGCATTGCATTTCTTATATATAGAAAACTATGATTGGCCTACAATTTTGGTTTATTTGAAAATATATTTTTTTTTTTTTGTTGAATGAAAAATTTGTAAAAAAAAAACATGATATTTCCCTATTTTGCCCTGGTTTCATTGTGCCATTTGAACCTACGGTGAGTCCGGCTCGGGTTATTATTTAACAAACACACTACTAAAGGTGACATAATTGCATAGCAAGATGTATGAAAGTAAAAAATGTGAATATTGTATGTCAAGATGCAAGACGCATTCAGCCTTCGTCCCTGCTCACCCCACAGAGAAATGGCATTTTTAAAATATATAATTGAACAAAGCTTAGCTTATTAGCACTTATCAGAGTGAGTAAAATAATAAGTGATTATTTTAATAGCCTGCTAATTATGGGGCTCAACCATAGAAAACATTACACTGCTTAATCTTCTTATCTCTGGTATAAACAGAGGAGATTAAGCACTCATTATAATGTGAGTATGATAACTATTTATGGTGGATTGTCTATGACTAACAGTGGTGGCGGTCGTTTTTGTTTGTCTTAGATAATAATTATTGTGTTTTTTCCTTAAAAAGTCGAAATAATTCACTAATTGGGTTAAAAAAAGAGTGGTGTACATACAATTTTATCTATTATTAAGTGTTTTCAGTAGTTTGTGTTTGTTTTCGTTCTCTGTCCCGAAACCTAATAACCAGGTAACAATTATTTTTTCCATACACGTGTAGCCAAATTTTTTTTTGGTTTTTACAACTTGTTATAAATGAACGATAAAGAGAAACCTCCGGATCCACCGGATGGATCTCAATTAGATTCGTCGTGCGGTACAATGGACACTGTTCCAGATCCCGCCGAATTTGTTACAATAAGGCCTAAATCAAAAAAACTCAAACTTATAAATTCGGAGAGGAAATCGAGTTCTGAGTCAGACCGCCCCCTCCCACACAAAACACCTAGCCCCCGACCCTCAGCTTCTACAAACCCAGGTACTCCAGAGGTCACAAACACTTTATCGCCTATTACCACACCTACCAAAGTCCAATCCCGCATGTACAATGGAATGGATCGTGCTCCATTTATCGTACATGTAACAAAAGTACAAGTAGACGGCGTCACCCAAACCAACTTGTACGATATTGACTTCGGTCGATTTCTTCATAGAAACAATATTCGGACTGCCTGGAACGGAATCAAGTCCGTCGGCCGTAACCGTATTTCTGTGGAGTTTAAGACGGCAAACGAAGCCAATACGTTCGTAAAATCAGAAATAGCTAAAAAAGATAATTATAACGTTTTCATTCCGACTTTCCTAGTAACTAAACAAGGTGTTACCAAAGGCATCCCTTCGCACTGGTCTGAACAGGACATTGTGGAGAATGCCGAGGTACCTCATGGATTCGGAAAAGTAATCAAGGCTCGACGACTGAATTACAGATCGAGTAATGGTGACGTAGTCGAATGGAAACCCTCCCACACGGTGGTTTTGACCTTCGACTCAAAATCTCTACCTTCCCACATTTCCATCTTCAATGTGTCCCTCTCCGTAGAACTCTACGTATTTCCGACAATTCAGTGTTTTAAATGCTGTAAGTACGGACATACAAAGACTGTCTGTAGATCCCTTGTGCGCTGTTACAAGTGTGGCTCCTCACACAATGGGGAATCCTGCACGGTGGCGGCAGAAGATATAAAATGCCTCAATTGTTCTGGTAACCACTCTGCCACCAGCAAGCTGTGCCCTGAGCTTAAAAGGCAACAAAACATAAAACACACGATGGCTGACAGAAACATTTCATATATTGAAGCTTCTAAAATGTTCGGAAAAGCGACGATTTCCTATGCAGAAATCGTCTCTAAAACGACAAAACCGAATGTCAATGTTGTTATGCCCGCGCCCTCCGCGCCAATATCCTACAAAAAATCAGTAGAGAGGAAGTCGAGGTCAAAAAAACTACCTTCCAAACCTAATGTTCCTCATCATGACCCTTCACTTCTGTATTTCCCGAATGGACAACTTCCATCTGGTTCTAATGGGAATGCTTTTCCTAGCACAGTCCCAACATCGAACAATACAATTATATCTACCATATTGAGTATTCTAGTATCGATCCTTCAAAACAATCCACAAATACCGTCCAACGTCGCCCATCAACTTCTAAATATAACCTCCCTACTTAACCACCACCATGGCTCCTCAGATGAGGATTCTGCAGTGGAACAGCCATAGCATTTTTAATAAAAAAGAAGATCTCTTGCATACATTGCAAGAAGAATCTATTTCAATTGCGGCCATTTCGGAGACGTGGATGGTCCCGGGATCTACTATTAGATTCCGGGGATTCCACTGTCTGCGAGATGATCGTGAGGATGGGAAGGGTGGCTCTGCCCTCCTCATCAAAAACTCCCTTCCCTTTATCCCTATTAATGTCAAGACTGATGGCTGTCCTTTCCAAGTGACAGCTGCAAAGGTTAATGACTTGACCATCCTTTCCATGTATATCTCCCCAACCAACAAACCCTCAAAATCGATACTTTTATCTTTGTTCCAAAAATTGACCCCTCCGTTCCTTATCCTTGGTGACTTTAATGCTCACCATGCCCTGTGGGGTGCTCCGACATGCGACAGGTTGGGAAGAGATATTGTTGATCTCTTGGATGATCTGAATATGTGTGTCCTTAATGATGGCTCCGCGACGCGCCTTCAGCTTCCAAATCAGCGACCCAGTGCAGTGGATCTCACCATCTCCAGCGCTGCAATGGCACCATCTGTGCAATGGTCAATTAAGGATGACACTATTGGTAGTGATCATTACCCTATAGTAGTCAGCCTCATATCCAGCCATAGATATTGCCAAAGTGGCCTATCCCCTGGGGGAAGACGAAGACCGAGATACATTACAGAAAGAGTTAAATGGAGATACTTCTCTGACGACATTGAACTTAAAGTGAACGAGCTGCCCACCCCGACGAAAGAGAATGTAGTGAAGTGCTATGAAGCATTGTCATCATGCATCGTCGAAGCAGCAGACAAACATGTCCCTGTAAAGGAGAAAGGCAATAGAAGTAAACCCCCCCCTGCCCCATGGTGGGATAGCGAATGTGCGGAGGCAGTTTTGAAAAGGAAAAAGCAAGCTAAAGTTTACTCCTTAAACATGAGCCTAGAAAACCTGTTGAGTTTTAAACAGGTTGAAGCTAAAACAAAACGCCTCTTAAGAGACAAGAAACGACAAGGATGGAAAAACTTCTGTTGCTCTTTATCACGAGACGTGCCTATATCTACTGTTTGGAGCATGATACGTCGATTTAGAGGTTCTTTCACTCCACCAGTGAGACGTCCTGAGACCCTAGGGTGGGTTGAGGAGTTCGCCAACAAATTAGCCCCGCAGACCGCAAATAACTGGAATGAGTCTCCCTATTGGTACCAGTTTACAAATAGAAGCTGGTTAGATCATAGCTTCAGTTTAGATGAACTGAAGACTATTCTGACCCGGCTCACAGACTCAGCTCCAGGGATGGACGGTATACTGTATAGTTTTATCCAACATAACAGTGATCCTACCCTCTCCTACATCCTATCATTGATCAACATGATCTTTGAATCAGGAAACATCCCCCCTTCATGGAAAACCCAATCCATTATCCCTATCCTTAAACCCAACAAAGACCCAAACTTTGGGTCTTCCTACCGCCCCATAGCCCTCTCCTCCACACTGTTGAAAGTGGCGGAACATATGGTGAGACAACGCTTGGACTGGTTTGTGGAGAGCTCGAAAACTCTCCCCGAGTCTCAATTTGGATTCAGGAAAAGAAAGAGCACTATTGAAAGCGTGTCGGTTCTGACATCTGATATCAGAGCCGCTCTTACTAAGAAAGAATTTCTTATAGGTGTCTGTCTGGACATAAGTGGTGCATATGACAATGTTATTATCCATATTCTAGAAGCTAAAATGCTACGAATTGGAATCCCGCGAAAACTCACTTCCTTTATAGCAAATTTGATTCTCTCCAGAAAGGTAGAAATCAGTGTTCGCGGTCATGCTGTGGTGGAGAGAGAGTTGAGCAAGGGACTACCTCAGGGTTCTGTCCTGAGCCCGATTCTCTTCAATATCTATACGCATGACATAAGCGGAATTGTTCCCTCAGAGACAAGTTTGCTTCAATACGCGGACGACTTCTTCATGTATACATATGGGAAGGACCCAAATAATCTAGAAAATACTCTAAATTTAGGTATGAGAAACATCAGGAATTGGTTAGTGGAACATGGCTTGGATCTATCGACTGGTAAAAGTAATGCCATAACCTTTTGTAGACAGCGAAAAATCCCAACCATAAAAATTCAACACGGAGATGAGATAGTACCTTTTACGTCCCAGATTAAGTTCCTGGGAGTAATTCTGGACACTCATCTTACATGGAACTCATACATAAATCATATAGTAAACAAGTGTCAAGCCGGATTGAATACGTTAAGAGCAGTCTCGCGAGTATGGTGGGGGAGCCACCCTTTTATACAGAGACTTTTTTATACTGCGTATATCCGGAGCCATCTAGATTATGCCTCGTTCCTTTTAGAACCTTGTTCAAAAAAGAATCTCCAAAGACTTGACCGGATCCAATCCCAAAGTCTGAGACTAGTCGTCGGAGCCATGAAGTCATCTCCAATTAACGCTTTACAAGTAGAAGCTTGTGATCCCCCACTTGGTATGAGAAGACAATACTTGGCGGATAGATTTCTTCTAAAATGCTCTATCCAAAAAAACAACCTGCTCCTCAAAAAGGTACAATTTCTCTCTGACTGCGTGACATCCTCATCTTTTTGGTTTCATAAACCACCCCCTTTACTAGTCAACAGTTTTCATTTTTACAAATCTTTCAAATCTAACATTTATCCTAAAGACCTTCTTCCCCTTTATCGTTTCCCATTTAAAACTTCTATTTATGCCCCAAGTATTGAACTCACATTCGGAGTCGAAAGCCACCTACAGCCCCGGTGTACATTCAACCGTATTCGGTCGTCAAGATGGATAGGTTGGAAAATTATCTACACTGATGGATCTCGGTCAGATTCGGCAACCCATACGGGTGCGGCTATATATTGTGAAGACAACAACTTTCAAAGATTGTACAAATTGCACAAGAATGCATCTGTATTTACCGCAGAATGTATCGCAATCCGAGAAGCTGTCAAATACGCCTTAAGCTCACAATATAGCAAGTTCCTAATCCTGTCGGATTCCTTGAGTGCCTTACAAAAAATCAAATCCCCTCCATCCTTTTATCCCGAGGATGAGCTCTGCGTGGAAACTCGATTTCTTCTTTCTATATCAGAGGCATCCAATAAGAGTATTGTTATGTCCTGGATCCCTAGCCATTGTGGTATTCCCGGTAACGAAAAAGTGGACGCGTTAGCAAAGGAGGCGGTCCACTCCGGGGATCCTGCCTATAGTAATTTACTACCACTAGGTGATCTCCTTGTTATGACGAAGGAGAAGCAACTTCGCGCATGGCAAGAATATTGGGTAGCCTCTTCCCAAGCCAAGGGTAAACATCTTTTCCAACTGAAACCAAATGTTACAGAAAAGCCTTGGTTTTCCAAAGTGATTCTGAACAAGTTTGAGACATCCTCCATATGCAGAATGCGCATTGGGCACTGCTGCAATGGTTCTCACCTGTTCAGAATCCATGTCCGGGACTCTGCCATTTGCGAATGTCAGCTAGATGAGGAAGATTTAAACCATATTTTTTTTGGATGCCCCATAAATGATTGTTATCCTGATTTCCTATCCGACCTCTCTGATATCAATATCCCATTCCCTATTCATATTCTAACTCTCCTGTCCCCACCCAATAAACGTGTATTTAAAATCCTATGTAAATATCTAGTTGTAAATGGTGTAAAGCTGTAAATATGTTTTATTATTATATGTATACATTATATTAAATACTAACATACTAACTTTTACATATTATATTACTAACACATGTGTATATATGTAAAAAAAAAAACAAAACTACTCGACACTGGCCAGAACACCCAAGTTGAGATGTGAAAAGGCCATGAAAAAACGAAGAAGAAGAAGAAGAACTATTTATGGTAAAAAAAGAAAATATTGTTAATAAAATTGATAACTTTCGTGTGGTAATAATTCCGTAAACAATATTTTGAGCATGTCCAAAAGTTTATAGACAAGTACGAAATTTTAACCCGTAAGGAGTTTATCAAGATCAATAGATAATTCAAGAGAGATGGAGGTCTTGTGATCTGTTATTGATAGGTTTAAGTGATTTCTTTACACAGTAAGAGATCATTTCTTCTATCAACATAATTTCTTATTTCTGTTTAACCCTAATAGATGTGGTGAGATTAATCTAAATTATTTCGCTTACTGGGCACATTTTATACCTACATACAGTTAAACTCCAATTATTTGGATTAACGAGTGCCAGATTTTATTGCTTTTGAAAGAATACAGCGAATTGAAATCACATTAAATACTTATTTAAACATGTCCAGCATTGTTAATTGCACAATCAAATTTTAATTTAAAATATCTTTGTTTCTTATTTTCTGACGATTTGGAAATTTCGCCATCCGGATGACTGGAGTTTGGAATTCTACTATATTTTGTTTATGACAGCCATTTTGCATTTTGTTTGTGAACACTTTTTTAAGTGTATGGAATACCTATATAATTATTAAATTTATATCTGTTCAACTTACCCGTTAAATTCCATAAAAGCCAAGCATCAACATTTCCAAACAAACATCTATCTTCTTTAACTGCCTTTCTCACATCCGCCACATTTTGCATTAGCCATTTCAATTTTACGGCACTAAAATATGTAGCGATTCGAAGACCACATAGAGGCTAAAACAAAATAAAACAATGGTTATTTTGATCTAAATTACATTATGTTACACAACAAGGAATGAAATGATACTAAAAAGTTTTATAAAGCTGTTTTTTATACCTTCAAGAAATTCTCATTTCCGTTGTGCGGTACTTGCGACTTCATTAGAGAATCTATGGTTGAAACAGTTCTATTATCTAACCACAAGATGGCATTGTATAGTGGTTTGCCCGTGTACTTGTCCCAAACTATTGTTGTTTCTCTTTGATTTGTAATGCCAATTGCTACAATATCCTGAAAAAATTAATGTAATATACGAATCAAAAATTTATTATTGTGGATAATTTACTTAGCGCCATTTTTGTGAAAATCACCTCAAGGTGATAAATATGATAAATGAACAAAATTAAAACTACCAAAATTTGTATAAATAATGTGTATGCCATCAATTAATTCAGTTTATGTTTTTGAGAAATGGGATGGAAAAAATCTTTATTTTGCTCATGTAAATTATTATTCAATGATTAGTTTGAAATGCTTTGGAGTAACTATTATATTACACGGACACTTTCTTCTTATAGGATCCACTCATATGGACACATAAATATATTCACACATTTCATATTTAAGTCCCATATTACTAGTGTTGTAGGTAAGTCCAGTAAGATGCTTGGATTTGTGCTTTGAAACTATATATTTCAATAATACTACTGCAATTCGCCCATGGTAAACTAATTTGCAACATTCTAGAATACTGTTCCATAATTTGGGACCCTTCTGAATCGAACCGCATCCTTGAAATAGATAGGTTCAAACGTGATTTTTGTGATACTTGTATCTCAAAGATTATAATAATTATCCATCATTATTTCTAGCAGGGATGCTGGATTACAACACTTTAGAATCTGGTCGTTCATTTTCGTCCATTAATAGGGCAATTTTCTTGCTGAATACGGCTTCTGCAGATAATAAAGACCTATTTTTCATTGCTAGTTTAGCAGCCATTTTTTTTTAAAAGTTATTAACAGGCTTATGAAAGCTCTAATAGATTGAAATTTATGATATGTAACACAATGAATTAACTTAGCCTAAACAATATTATAATATATTTAAATGTACAATAGATTTAGTCATGGCATGATCTAGGCAGACATGGCAAGTGTGTCATCTCAAGTCAGGAGTGATAACACCGCTTGCTTCTAGAATGCTTGCCTTCAATGTAGGAACACATCCACAGTACTGTTTTGTGAGATTTTTGTAACTGTTCTGAGGATCCTTGGCAAAGGGGAAAATAATCTGACGTTGGTTCTAAAATTTCCCACAGCAAAGACAGCATTACAGTGAGGTACATAAAGATTAGCCCGAGCAAGGATAGTATGGGCATCTATATAGTTAGATGCTATTTTATGAAAGAATTTCAAACCAGCCAAAACTCTTCTGAACTCTTAACTGGAAATATTCTAGACGATCGTAATAGTTAATTATACGAGTATTTAATTTGCTTTCTATTCATTAATTTCTACCTTATATTTGAGGTTAAACAGCCCATAAAGTAATGCAGACTACAATTATCAAATAAATGAAAACATTCTTATTTTTTGGAATATACCACTTTCAACTGGACCGTAGTTGATGTTTTGAAGTAAATATGCAGAAAATTATGTTGTGACACTTTTGTTGTAGACTGTTTTTTATAGGGACACAATATCTCCTCTTATAATATAATAAATTCAGTTTCACATAGGCTATAGCCACCTTCGGATTACAAATGTCTTTTGGACTGACAGTTTTGGCCGGCTATTTCAGTCATAAGCCCTGTAAATGTCTAGACTTCCATATCCCTTGTCAAAAATATTTTTCCCTTCCATTACAACAAATTAAGATCAATATTTCATGTCTAACCTGCCAGGAATCGAATCTGGCACCTCAAGAATGGTAGGCAAACACACCAACCACTACACAAAGAGGTGGACTTATCTGCACTCAATTTTCTTATTAAAGATTTTTACTATCGAGATGAAAACACTTGTCCGGGGTTCCGGTTCTATTTTACACAGAACTGTATGCTTCATCCGCGGGGACACAGAGATAATAATGTTATGAATTTAAATCTAGAAACAATTTATTTGTCTTTAGAGCATGGTGATAATAAATAAGATTATAATTATGAAATATAATGTACACGGGCAAGATTATGAACTAACATACATAATTATGTACATATATAGAGCCGGACCAACCATAGGTTCAGTTGGCACAAAGAATCATACACTTGCTACCAAGGGTGTATATTATATATAAATGTGTATATTCCCGTCCCTTTTTAGAAGTAAGTGCCAGGGTGCTAGATACCCTTAGATCGGGTACTGCATAATAGTTTATAAAATATCTTACCGTAGCGGATCCTCCTAACGCTTTAAGATTGTTCATTGCTCCTTCCATGCATTTCTCTACAACTGACAAAATCAGCATAGGATCTTGCTCGACCCATCCTTCCTGAGGCTTTAATTGTGCCAACTCTATCTGATGATAAGTAACTACCTCTGAAGACCCCACTTTAAATATGATAAATCTAGCACTCGATGTTCCTTCGTCTATGGCACCGACGAGAGGACCCAAGGAAGACATTCTAAATTTGAATTTGTTTAAATGTATTAGATAAAATCCATGGAATTAAACTATAAAAACTCAGAGATAATGTAGAACTATTACTAGTTTAAAAACTGAGATGTGAGATGCAAATGAGGCCTATGTTACACTTCCTGTGAGATAATGAAAAAAACATTCAAACACAAGAGTAAACTCACTTACATAACACTTATAAATCCTAGGTGCAGCGATAATACTTATCTAATACCTTGGAATAAATTAATATATTTCAACAATATGTGTTGCATCTGACACATACCACGTTCGCACAAAAATCATTTGATGTATCACTAATATATCACTAACGTATTCATAATTCAAATTTATTGTTTAATTGAGGATAAGTGATGTCGACTTTATTCAGTATACGCAATAATATGGCACGTAATTGCACGACATAGCGAGCATATAGTATGAGAATGTGTCAATATTTTGACAGCTCTGCACTGTGCACCACAGATTACATATACTTTTTTTGTAGTATACTAATACTGTGCACTGCACTTGACTTGGCGCTCAAATTTTTTGGCAGATCGGAGTTTTCTTTTTAATGTCATTAAAATTGTATAGGTGGCAGTAGTATCTCTAAAACATTTGAAAAGTACATAGTAGAATATAATACGATGTAAAATTTTTATTCTATCGATTCTATTGAACAATTTATTAAAGAGCTTTACAATCTTTTCACTTTCATTACACTCTCACACACAGTATTTTTTGTTTACCTTGATATGTTTAGATAATATTTATTTAGGTATTTAAAATTTCAATACAACCGCACAAAAAAATGCTTAACACTAACTACTTGAACAAGGCAAAGTTCATTAAATAAAACATGTTCAAAGTAAGAACAAATACCCTTAGTAAAAATATTCATTAATTACTGTTAACATTTGTTTTGTAATGATACGAAACACTCTTATTTTTTTACTAAGGTTCTTTAAATTTTCAATGCCTTATCAATCTGTAAAATCTCTTATCGTTAGTCGGGATTAAATAATGAAAAAAATCTTGATTTCAAAGTTCAAATGAAATAGAACTTATAGAGGTTAGTTTATGATTCCATGCGTATACATTTAACTTATAATATTTATCTTTATCAATTATGTTATAATAATAATTAAAGTTATATATTTATATATTTATAAAAGATTTATTTAAGATAAAAATGTACAAATGTTTAAAATGTTATTTTGTTGTATTTTTGGTTGAAAATTATTGCCACTTTTGGGTTTTTAATTTGATGTTTTCCAGTAAAACTATCATGAAATTTAAAAAACAAACGGAAAATTTCTCTAAAATCAATAAATTTAACTTTATTTAACGGTAGATACCCACTAAAATCCCAAAATAAACAACAAAATGATTTATGAACACACTGGTTTTATGGAGTTGTACAATAAAACGCAGTTTTTTTTTTGTTTATCCGTCGGTATTCATATAAATACGGTATGTAAACTCAAATATATCATAACGGAAACTATAATGATTGGTATGAGAAAAAAGACATAATATTGGCTTATTAAAAAAAATTATAAGCGTTCCACAAATTAAAAAACAAACGGTTGCTCACTTCTGCAAGGGAAAAAACAGAAATAAAGAGGAGAGAGTTTAGACAATTTGCAAGTTAAAGCTAGGTTTAAACGAAGACAATATAACATAAAGGACAGTATTGTTTTGTTCCAGCTCCGTGAGCAGCCTCGACCGCGCAGGACAGGACGCTGGGACAATACGAAAATTCGGCCGTAGTTCACACGCCAAAAATGAATACACGACGACGATTGTTACGAGCGTGTTGGCGAAAGATATTATTTATTTTATACCAAGATGTATTGGAATTGTTAAAGAAAGAACCAAACAAAAAAAATAGTTTTTGCCAACATTTTAGGAAGAAAAATGCGCGTGAGCGAACGCATGCGTCGAGCAAGTCGTTATTGCCCTACGGTCCTGTCCGTGGGAGTTTACACTAAGATAATGCGTGCGTGCGTGGTCAGGGCGGGGGGGGGGGGTTTATCATTGTCCTGCCGTGATAGCCCGCCCATCTATTTCTGTGACAATGTCTAAGAACAAAAAGAAGGATTTTCACCAACAACCAAAATAAATTGGCTTAGTGATTCCTGTAATAAAAATAAATATATATATATTTTTTTTAATTATGTGCTTACATATTATATGTAAATAGTAATAATAAATAAATTTCTGTTTACACGTGGACAATAGGTCGGATCCTGGGACCTAACAATATTGTATTATCCTTATGTAAAAATCGGCCTCGTGGTGTAATGGTCAGTGCGTTTGCCTACCAAGGAAGAGGTCTCGGGTTCGATTCCCGATATGGTTGATTTGAAATATTTATTTAAAGGGGTGTTTTCAGACCAAAATATTTCACAGTCATTGAAGCGTAAGACTAATCATCTTATCTTCATGTAAAAAAAAAATTGACAAGATACGCTGCAATTGGTGTATCAATGCAGTGCCCTATGCACCATTAGATGCGGAAAGAGAATGATGATGAAAAGTTACAAAAAGTAGCATGTAATGCTCAACTCTTATAGTAAAATTCAGGCACAACCTAACATTTCAGGTACCTACATCATCATCATTCTTCTCTTCGCACCCAGTGGAGTACGTAAACCAAATGCAGCTAACTTTAATAATCTGTTACATGAAGGTAAGGTGATCAGTGCCACGCTTTAGGCGCCAGTCCAGGAACAATGAAATGTTGCAATGTAAAAAGATAACATATCAATATTGTTTGTCTATGATATGCATTCGTTGATTGTTTTTCACTTAGAGTATATACATTATCACGGGGGGTAATATTTTAAATACTAAAAATTAATGTTTTTGTTGGGGGGCAGTTTTTGGTTATTGAGGGAGTAGCAATGATAGAAAAATTAAGATGAGATTGATTATCTCGGAGGCTGTAAACAAAATCAAGTTCCGCGTTCGCACGTATGAATAGACGGAAGCTGTCCGTCTCTCCGCTAACTGAGAGAAAACGGGAACATCCGCCGAACGGAAACTTGAGATGAAATTGGAAGATCGCGTCTTCCTGGTGCCTTATCGGATATGTGGTGTAGAAAGTTACTTCGCCATGTGTTCCCATTTTTATTCCCCGTGATGATAGTATAATCGCAATTAAAACTAAATGAATTTAAAGCCCAAAAGAAAATAAAGAAAACTTTAATCTATTCTGAAAACGAGTAAATTGGAAGATAATTTAAAAAGCTTAAATGTTTTATGTACCTATGTTTATTAAACTAGAACATGATAATAATCTTAGAAGTAGTTACAAACATGAGAGAAATAAAAATACTAACAGATCTAGGTCCTTAACTAATGCAGTTCGTAATTGTCACTCTTCACTAATATCTTAATTCTAACGCAATGGTGGTTTCACTTATGTGGAGAGATGACGGATGGTGGTCCGGATTCTGTGTTCGGACGAACACATGCTGGGCGATGTCCTGGGCGGAGATCTGCCATGGATAGAGCCTTGAGCGGCTTCGTTCCCGTGGCGATGGTGACGGCGACAGCCAGCTGGAAGACTGGCCGGCCGTGGGCTGGGCACACGCGCTGGCGGTGCAGGAAACTGGCGTTCCTTTGGAGGACGATGGGTGTCCTGGATGTGGATGGACCTTCGCGGCTGGAAGGTGGCCTCCGATAACCCTCGTGGAGTGGTCGGATTCCACGAGGTTGCTACGTAGCACTGGTTACCCTGTACACTCACTGCACTTAAACTCCCTAACTTCGACTTCCACGCTGCATCGTCTCCGCGATCGAGGGTACGATCGCGTAGACTCAACTCACTTCCCTGACTGTCAACCGACTCTTGGTCGACTCTCCTTCCTGGCTACTTTCCGACTCTTTTCCGACTGTTTGGGGTGGTTTTATAACTCCCAAATTAGGAGGTCTCTCCTTCTCCCTTTCGCTTATTGCCTAAAACTCATTGTCTCTTTTCCACACTTATTATAAACACCTCGTCATATTTTAAACTAAAATATTATGTTCTGCATATTATTTCTTTTAAAACTAAATTATAATTAACTAAGATTAGAATGTATATAAAATGAAAAACGTTTAAAACTGATTAATTAAAAAATAAACATATACTAAACATGGAAATCTAAATTATTAAACTAACTTATACATATGAAGATTAGAAAGGAATCATTAATTCAAAAAATTGGAAAAGATTCGCCTCCTAGTGTAGTGGTTGGCGCGTTCGCCTACCATACTTGAGGTCCTAGGTTCGATTCCTGGCAAGGTGGATGTAAAATACCTTCATACATATTATAAAATAATCGCTGATACGTTGCGATTGGCGCACTGATGCAGTGCCTTATGTACCACGGGCGCGGATTAGAAAATGATGGCGCAAAAGTTAATTAGAGTTTTAAGTTAATATGTGACAAGTTGGAATAATCGGCGCGCGTACGAATGAAGATGTATAAAATTTGAAGAAGAAAGGTTTGTATGTATTACTGAGGAATTAATTATGCGTTTTATTTTGTTATTTTTAAATAAGTTTTCAAATACTATTTTAATGGCCATCGGTTCGAGAATTATTATTAAAAAACGTTATATTTTCCCCAGCGGAAAACATGGGTTAAACATTATTGTTAAAGTTATTATTTTCAATAAAAAGGGTTTTGGAATTCCGGGTAATTTTCCGGGTGACCGGTCATTTGAATTTAACCCGAGGTCGTAATTGACATTAACAATGGACGAAATATTTGTAAATACCTAGTAACGGCTCGGGTAAATGGGGACTTATTTTAATGTATTTATTTGTAAAGGCGGTAATTAAAAATGGGGTTCTTTTCGGAATTGGCTAGCGTGAACTAAAAAGTTAAATTTAAATGCATTATTGCTGAGAAACCCTAGATTAGAGAACAATAAAATGTAATGGAAAGTTATAATTAAATTCGTATTGAAATATTTTAAAATCTTGCCGCGTTTTTTCCCAATACAAATAAAAGTTGATTTATAATCTAAAACGAAAATACCTGCTTACTTTACGGGGACAAAAGATTTTAATGCCTGAATATTTTAAACAGGTATGTTAGGCTCGTATCAACATCTATTTTTGAGCACAAATTATTGTCTGTGATATTCAGATATCTATTGACGATTTGTTATCAGTGGGTTCGGTTGGGTTCGGTGTTGTGTTTCTCGTATTTCGTTTGTTTTTCGAGAAAACCAAGCCATTTGTGAATTCTAAATTTTCATAATGTCGGGATTCACGGAGGGTGCACTTATTAAAAAACTTCACGATCTTAATAGTAGTCAACAAAGCATTCAGACCCTGTCTTTGTGGCTTATCCATCACAGAAAACATCATGCCACCGCAGTCAAGATTTGGATTAAAGAGCTTCTTAAAAGTACGCCTGTGCATATAATTTTAACTAGTAATCAGTAATTGTTAGTCAGGTAGCATTATATATAGATACATAAATGTTTATTTTATTAAACACTTCGATGTTGTTGTTTTTGGCTGTGCTATGGTTAAATATTTTTGAGGTTATAATATTGATAAGCAATGAAAAGTAACTAAATTGTATCGCTCGGACGTGAGAAAACAAAATTGATTTACAAAAATTATATTTTAATAATTACATAACATTTTTCACGCAAATCTACATGCCTCTATTATTTTATACGACATTTTGGTTTGCAGTAATGTCACTAATTTCATAAGCAATTTCGCAATAACTAATTATGTTTACTCATTTTCTAATGGTTATCCTCGTGCGTCCTTCAATGGCATTGATATGTTTTTAAAAGTATAACACACAATATTGCAATTCTCGTAATGCTTTCACGGCCACTGCATCGGTGCATATGCTAAATGCAGCTTATATTGAACATTTGTAATGTACGGGTGAGATGATCAGCTCTGCGCTTCGGGCGCCTGTCTCCGCGAAATATTGCAGTGAAAAATCACCTTATAATTTCAGTCAAAGATGGAAAGCAGTTGACATTCATGTATCTGGCCAACGATGTGATACAAAACAGTAAGAAAAAAGGCCCAGAGTACGGAAAAGAGTTTGGTGATGTGCTGAAGAAAGCGTTTGAGCATATGGCCGCGACGGGAATGAACGAGAAGACCAGAAACTCTTTGGGAAGAATCCTCAATATCTGGGGAGAGAGGGGAGTATATACAGGAAAGCAAATCGAAGAATTTAAAATTGCTGGTGAGTTCCAACATGTTTTTAAACACGAAAGATATAATTATAAAAGAAGAATAAATAATTACCATTATGAATTTTGGTACAGTAAAACTCCGATTATCCGGATAAATGAGCCGGAAATCCAGTTAATTCAATTAGCCATTAAATTATGGCAATGATTTAAAAGAAAACGCTAAATTTACTCTAAGATCACCCTTTTCACGGGTAATGTTTTTTTTTGTTGTTCCTGAAGCGTACATTCTTTAAATTTCTTATTCTTGTTTCTAAGAGCCAAAATCACTCGCAAACGAGTGGAGGCGTATAACAAAAAAAAGATCACCCTTTTATTGCCTTTGAAATAAAACAGCAAATTGGAATTAAATGTTTTTTAAAATATTTTTTAAACATACAGTCATATTAATAAACAATACATATAGAATAACAACAAATAACAAGACTAATTACGGGTTTCATATAGGAACACAAATATAAAAAACAAAATGTTCGATTCGCTGAGAGTGAAAGGAAGTTGGATGGGAAAATAGGGAAGGAAGAGAAGAATGAAGGAGATAGAGTAAGTGAATATAAAACAATGCAGAAATAAATAAAAATAATACAACTGTACTCACACAACATTCATACATACATATACACATGAAAAACTTACTTAAACATGTCCAACAAAGTTGCTTTGATGAAGGTACTCATTTACGAGCAGCCAGGTCCTTTTTTGAGATTTTATTTCCTTTTAACGATCCGGATATTTGGCAATACGGATAAATGGAGTTCTTCTGTAGTTTTTAATTGTGATGCTATGACGTGTTTTGGAATCGAATTGAGTTGAAAATGATAATCACTGTACCATATCCTATATGAATGTATAAAATAAATAATTTCTTCTCCAGTGGTAGCAAACTAGATTTTAAAAAAAATCTTTTGAGAATTGTTACATGTAATGTAGTATATTTTATTTTTTAAAGTTTAACTATTTTTAATGGGTGCATAAATAAGGTCAACTTCAAAATTATCGTCGATTAAATTTAATTAATCGTATTGCGAACTCCTTATAATGAACACGCACAATACAACTCGATATTCAGTAAAAAGTCAATATAGTCAATCGATAGTGAGGTTTTTCAGCTGTACGTCACTATTGCGTTGACCACAATAATAAAGTACGGCACTTATTTTTTACACTTAGCTGTCACAATTTACAGAATTTTATGAGTGTGCAAACGTCAAAAGTCTCTTCTTAAATTGCCTGTCGAATAATGCCCATAAAAGGACTTTACTTAACAAATCCATTTCTGTGCAGCCAACCAAAAAATGCCAAATTATGTCTTCCTAGTATTTTTAATGTATAAAAATGTATTGTTAATGTATAAAAGTAATATTGTGGACTTTTACTTGTAGATAGAGCTAACATCTAATATTAGTGGTGATGAGGAAGTTCAGTAATTTTTAAAAACTTTTTTTACTTGTCATTAGACTATCAAACTAAACAAAATATATTAAAAAAAAGGGGAATATTCTTGATACTCCTGTCGGGTCTTATTTCGTGAATGCGAAATTACATACATTCTCCTTATTGGGAAATTTTCTTGTTTAGTTTGCCAGGAAGAAAGTTGAAATGAAAGAAAGAAAATTATGCTATTCATAACATTTATTCATCGAAATCATTAGTTCAAATGACTAACCTATGAAGAATTGGTCACTATCTAAAATCGACCAACTCATTCCGGAGATACAACTGAACTGAGCGCGCGCCGTTCACACAAGCCCAAATTTAGACCCCCATGCGCAGCGATGTGACATCACCTCTCAATTCCCCCTCCCTTTGCGACAAACTATTCCCGATAGTCAACAAAACGAGCTATCCAGTCATAGTATTAGATATTCTGTAATTCTTATGGTTTTTGCACACGAAACCCTCGGAAGTACACAAATATTGGCCGCGGAAAAACCTTACATGACTCCGAGAACGAACTGTAAGATATTAATTCACATTCATAATTTTTTTTTTCTGTATCGTATTATCAGCGCTATGGTCTTTTAAAGTTTTGGAATTGCACCACCTGTGATTTCACAAGTTCTAATTGGAGAGTTCTACTGATTGGTGAGCTGACTTCCTGGAAACCGGAAATCTATCACAACACATATTATTGGTTGTTTCTTAAGAAGATGTTATTGAAAGTAATTAATTTTTATGATTTTTTTGTACGTTTTTGAGAAACTTTGCCGTACAATTAAATACTCTAATTTTTACTGCAAAAACATTTTCCAATCCAATTCCCTTTTGCACTGAACTTCCTCATTATTATGTACGTTTTAGTATGTTGGATTTACAATGAATAAAATTTAATTATTCTTAATAACATTTGGAGTTCAGATGGGATTTTTTTTTAATGTCCACAATTATCTTTTTAATCAAAATATGAATGGTAATATTATGTTTGCTAACTAACATTGAATTTTCCTTAGTGAACATAGAACTGAGCGCTGGGATTAATGAAACGGGCCCCATTGAGTCCTCTGCAACTACTGGAAGGACCAATTGTAAACATACACTTACTTTTATTAGTCTAATTGTATTATTTAAGTTAGCACTACATTGATATTTACGACCCAAAACTAAACAATAAACCATCTTAATTTTGTTTTATCAAAATGTGTATTAGTACCATCCACCATCGGTTGTGGTTGTAACTTAATTGAATATTGAATACATAGTTATAATGTTATATTTGAGTGGTAATACCTGGTCATTTTGTCTCCCTATTGTTTTACTAAACACGAGAATATGAAAAACATAAAATTATAATAAACATTCTTAACAATATTCTGAGTATGTATGTCCAAATCTTTTGATCGAGATTGTTATCCATAGAGGCCTTAAAAAAAACTGGATCAATAAAGTATAAAGAAAAAAATATTCAGAAAATAAATAGATATAGATCCCATTTGATGTTCCTACAATCACTGAAAATATGGTGAATTCAGCTTGAAGCGCAGATCTCAGCTCCGGCACTCAGCAGGTACCGAAATTGAGAGCTGAGATCCACACTCTGTCATCCGAGTGGTTAAATACCTATCTGGTTCTGTGATGGAACATCATTGTTTGAAAGCTGTATTTTTTTACAGAATTATACACGGTTTTTTATGAATTTTTTCACCCTTGTGCTAGTTTTTCATCACACCTAATCTTGGTATTTTTACAAATGATTGAATTCATCAAACTCAAAATGTTATAAATCATTACAAAAGTTTTGCAGCGATTTTTATGTTTTTTCTTTGAAATAGGATAACAATGAATCGGGTTGTGGTCCCGTGGCTAGTGTCTCGCACTCACGGATCGATGGTCCGTGGTTCGAATCCCACTCTACCCCAACTTGATTCCCATTTTCTAATAGTGAGTTATTTACAACTCGTTGAATATGGCCCTCAAAATGAAATATTTGGGTAAATCATAAGAACGCAAATATTTCTTTTATTAAAAAAAAAGTTTCATTTGAAATGTACAGTCATAACTCCAAGAAGAAACTCAGCGTTTTCTATTGAATTGAATTCATTACATTCTGCGAAACAAGCAATCAACGTCCTGCAGTAAATTAACATCGTCCCTGCCATGACATATGTAGAACAAAGGAACGTGGCCTATAAAAAGAAATGGCCCTCAAAATTAAATATTTGCGTAAATTATAAGAACACAAATATTTCTTTAAAATAAAAAAATCTACCTTATTTAAATGATATTAGCCAATGATGAAATACATATTAGAAAAATAATAAAAAACGTGTTTTTGACTCTTTTGAAAAATACTGTAAAGTTAAATAATCTCAGATGTATGTCAATTTTGTTACAGGGTCTTTTATTCTTGTTTTATAATTTTTTTAAAAGAAGTGATTTTGAAAATACCTATTTATATTTTTAAAGCAGTACACAATATTCCTTTACCATCAATGTAATGTGTATTTTATATTTGATTTAATGTTACAATATAATTTTTATAAATTTATGCTTAAACTTTATATAATATGTAAAAACATTAATAAAAAATTGTTTTCAATGCTTGTCTGTTATTTTCAGTTGACCCTTCAGAAGCGGCAGCCATTCCTAAGCCAAAGAAACGGAAGGCCGATCTGTTTGACAATAACAATGACAAAAGGTCTCGTAATGGGGAGAGAGAGCGGACCTTCAGTGAGACCAAAGTGGAAGTAGACGGGCTTATAGAAACTCATGTCACTCTTAGTCCCAAGACACCTCCCGGTGATCCACCAGAGCCGGAAGAACTAGTGAAGGTAACAGAATACACTATTTAATCAACAATATTTTGAGTTTGTCAGAATTGTTGTGATCGAAGAACAACTACGGATGTGCAATAAATGTGACATTGACTTTCTTTTATATTTGATCTTGAAAACGTTATACAGCGTGTTTGTTAAACACTGTCACATCCGAAACCAGGATGCTCGGTATGAGCAAGAAGACATATTATACATATACATAAAAAAAAATTCCTAAAAAACCTAATGGTTTCTTAATTCTGCAGGGGAGAAACCAAGAGTATGGAGGGGGAAGTCAGATGCGTCTCACGTCGCACCGCCCGTGCTCCCCTTTCGCGGTGTGCGATGCATCTGACTTCTCCCTCCTCACTCCTGGTTCCTCCCCTGCAGAAGTAAGCAACCATTTGGTTATTTAAAAAAAAAAAATTGATCTTTTAAAATGCCAATGTGTCTTCTTGCTCATACCGATCGATCGTGGTTTCGGATGTGACAGGGTTTAACAAACATCTTGTATTAAGGCTTTATATTCTAGGTTTGAAAAAAAAAATCTATATAACTAACTTAAGTATCAAATTATATACTTTTGTGCTTATCAAGTTGTGACAGTTATTTTTTTTCAATTGCTCTTATGTAAAGTTGAAGAAAACCACATGTGTCGTTGTTCTACGATCATGGCGAAATGTTAGTTGACAAAGACTGGATTTCAGCTCCTAGGGAGTTATTAAGATTAACACATATTATACAGAAGAATATTTTACAGAAGGAATTTTTGAGGTTTAGACATTTACGCACCGTGTAACATCCACCGTTTTTCCTATGTTTGAACTTTTTTAAAGAAGGGAAAAATTTTCTAATTTCTCAAATTGGTCTCAGTAGGTAAGAAGAAATTGCCTTTAGTGAATATGCCTGCCCTAATATGTATATAAATAAATGTAAAACAATCATTCATATTTGGTTAAAATATTTTTTAATGTAGTAAGGAGCTTTCCATGTAAAGTAGGAAAATTATCAGCGCTAATTTAATAATAACATTTATAAATGTCTTTTTTTTCTCAAATTTATACAAAAATATTTTTGTAAATAATAAATATTTACTTTTTTAGTCTATGGAATCTATCTTCTTCTTAGTTTTTTATTGGCTTTTTTCACCCCTAACTGGGGTGTTCTAGCCAGTGTCAAGTTTGAGATATACTTATTTAATTATTTACACATGTGTTAGTACTATACATACAAGTTAGTGTGTTAGTATTTAATATTACACACACTTTACATAATATATTATTTATTTACAACTTAATACCATTTATAGCTACATATTTACATTTTAATATATGTTTATTGGGTGGGGACAAAAGAGTTAAAATATTAGTAGGAAATGGGACGCTGATTTTGGAGAGGTCAGATAAGAACTCAGGATAACAATAATTTATGCGGCATCCAAAGAAAATATGATTTAGATCTTCCTCCTCAAGCTGACATTCACACATGGCAGAGTCCCGGACATGGATTCTAAACAAATGAGAACTATTACAACAATGTATGGAAACTATCACTTCACACATATTTACTATTCAGAAATCCCACCAGTCATGAAGCTCCATACTACCAGTGACATTTTTTAAAGTTTTTTTTTACAACTGTTATTAGACTTTTATTGTATAAGTGTTCAATATTACATGCTTTACAATACAAAAAAATCTCTCATTAATATTAAGTAGTTGGGCATACATTTGTCTTCAAATGCACAAAGGTAGAAGGTGGGACCCACCAGTCACATTAAAATAATAATTACACGGAACGTATAGACTGTTTGGCGTTTTCTCGAAAACAGTATAATAAAATGTTTAAAAAAAAGATTTTACTATTGTATGAATTCTGATGACATAGTTACAACTCAAAGTTGATCAAATTCTGGAATCAAGTGTCCCACCAGTCACAATGGAATGCCCCAGTATTACAATATTTTAAGTTTGTCCAAATATTTGTAGACAGAATACTTGATTTCACCCCCTTTCTCTACAAAAATTTGGACAAACTCAAAATTGTGTAATGGTCAACTGGGCCGAGAAGTTTGAAAAAAAAATTGTTTTCAGGCGTTGCCTAGTATGTGGAATAATTCACTCAGATGAATCGTTTCACAACAATAAAACTTTTTAACTTCACTAAAATTAACAGACGGAAGAATTGAAGAAATATGGATGCTCAAACATGAGCAAAACGGTGAATGTCACAATGTGTGTAATGGCCATTTAAACCAGCCAATGACAGAACCTGAGCCCTGTAAATGCTTAGACCTCCATACGTCATTCTCTAAAATTTTCTCCATCTCTGTTGTAATTTGTAGTAAAGTACCTTAATTATTCCATTTGTTGCCCCTGAATCATGTTATTTTCAACTTACCGCAATGGGTATAAAATAATTTAATTAGATAAATATCTCGGAGATGTAGACATTTTTAATAAGTAGGTATCCTCTTGAAGGGAACTATTATTATTTTTTATTTTTTTAAAAAGATACACCTACAAGATATTCTTACTTAAATCATTTATGAAACTAGTCCATATACGGGACTATATCAACTCATCAACCAACAAGAGTGCATGAATATAATGAAAAATATTTGTATGGCATCTCAATATATTTATTTTTTGTGCACATGTGCAATCATTTTACAACATATTAACGCCCGTTTACAGTCAGATGGGGCGGTGTTGAAAGTTTACGTACTCGTTTGTTTCCAGAAATCTTATAATCAGTTTGTCTTTTATAGGCTTTATTAGAATTGGAAAACAGTGCATCGAGTGATGCAGCCGTCAGGGAACGAATAGCTTCTCTCCCGCCAGAAGTATCCGAAGTACAACTTCTCTCCAAACTTGAAGGTGAATTGCTTTAAATAATATTCTTTTTTAATGTGTATCGAGTTTATTTTAAATAAAAATATTATGAAGAAAGATTGTAACATACATAATTTTCAAATATGTAAAAACTATAAAATTTATATTTGAACCAATAACTTTGTTACTAACTTACTAAATTATAATAAAATAAATACCCGAATAAACAATATTTCCTTAAGTCCACTCCTGTCTAGTTTTAAAGATCGTATCCATCTCACTTCCCATCTCTAAAAGAACAACATGACAGAAAGATTCGACGTAAGCTCCATATATATTTAGTAATCCCTGTAAAAAAATATTGGATAGAATTTATTAGTGAAGTATACCTTGATAAAGAAGCTTGTGTAGCTTTGAAACCAGTCGGAAGAAAAAAAAAGTGGTTAAAAACAAAGTTGTTTTATATTTATTTTATTATGTACAAAATAGTTTAACTACCATTCAATTCTTTACTATTCAAAATAATCATTTTGATCCAAAATCACTTTATACTGTGAAAATTTATAAAAATTAATATGTTAATAGTTATTGGAACGTTTATTTTAGAAAGTGACATTTTAAACTAATATTGGTTCCTTTGAAAATGTAATGTGTTACAGTATGTTTTTTTGTTTAGATAAAGAATCCGCCCTGAAGTTATCAGCGCTAGTGTCAGCTGCAGTTGAACTGCTGGCCGATTATAACGCACGCCTCTCTGCAGAGTTGGAGAGGCGAAGAAAGTTGGCTGCAGCTCTGAGAGACTTCACGCAAGCGCAGAAGGATCTCACTGTACAGGCCGAAGAACAGTTGGAGGTAACTTTTAAAACATTGCTTTAGTGCAAGAAGTACAATATGTGGAGATAAGTGATGTTGGGTGTTCTAGAAAATTGGCTTGTTTTAAGTAAATACTCTGTCTACTTTTTGCCCTAATCTCATGTCGTAGTTGCACAAATAATGATTTCTGGGCGATATTTAACTCAATTAATAATTTGTACAAAACTGACAATAATAAAAACAATTGTATATTATATGGTGACATAGTGACTCTAATGTGTGTATTTAAAAATATAACTAGAGTTTTGGGACATAACATTAAAGGAAACTTTTATTTAACATTTATTGCCTTTCAATGCATACATGTGTATTTATTTATGAAATAACTGATCCGCAATGAATTCTAAATCCAAGTTAATATGCAATGTCGCCTATATTTATTTATTTTACTAGCCCAGCGGGCTTTTACAATATATTTTTTAATGTAGATGAAGTATTATTACATAGCAACAGTTATATAATTTTAATTAAATAAAGTCCTTGCAAAGAAAACTCTGTGGCTTGGATCTAGAAGGGCCAATGTCAGATTTTATATTTTTCTTGCGACCATTTTGTAGAGGGTCGATGTCAATCAATAAACTTGTATATTTAACTATTTGATACACACATACATGTGTTTTAATGTTTGTTTTTTTTTAAATTTGTAAACAGTTCATTATAAATGGCTAAATAATTACTCTCTGTAATATTACGATTTACGACATTGGCCTTATGAATCCAGGCCACAGGTAGGAAATTAATGAAGGTAGGAAAGAATTGAAAATAAAAGAAAAATACATTTAAAAGTTGGAGAATTGTGACTTTTAAGCAGATAGTGCAGCTGCTTCGATTGCAGCAGGCAGTGGTGTGGATTAAGTCCAACAGCTCTGCATAACTATTTGCAGTTCTGTGGATGCTCACCAGCGGTCAGGGGCAAACAATGTATAGAAGCGATTATGCTCAGCTTACCATTATATTTGACTAACCATAATAATGTTTTATTGTAACTTATTTACAGAAAAACAAATAAATAATTACCATTTATTTTAAATCATTTCCACCGTTTGTATTTTTATCCCAATATAAATATATAAATTTTAATAAAGCAGCGCCTGCGGTGAGCCAAGAAACTAGCCAATTATTCCAGCTTATTTTTTCATACAAATAAGTATACTACGAGTATATTTTGAATCCATACATTTTAACCCCAGTGCGGGTTTTTTCTCCTAGATTAAACTTGCAGATTACACAAATTATTTGAAGATTCTTGATTTGGAAAATAGTATTTCAAACATTGTTTCTTGAGGACTATTTTTCTTTGAGATGGTACTTTTGACATAAGACCATAATTACTTTCATGCGTCATATTGCAGGACATATAGCACTCCACGCGGCCGTTTTTAGCACTAGTAATTACTAGAACAATGCGACCAGTTGACATTTTAATTGAATATCTAATATCGACTGAATTCATGTGGTATTCTTTAATGAATTATATATTAAAGTAATGGATAATATATCTATATTAAATAATATATCAAGAAGTTACATCGTTTGAGTTGATTTCATGGATGAGAGTTGTTGTATTACACAGAACCACAGAAAAATATCAATCTATAGTATATATTACTTACATTATATTATGTACCTCCTATGTAGGTGCAAATATATATTATATTTTTTATAGCTTACCTGTAAATAAAATCACTATTCGCCACTGCCAGCGGTGCTATTCTGAACCACTCTTGCGGTCGTAGAAAACTTTTTTATCTCGTGTATTTACGAAAATATGGGTAAAAGTGTTTTCTACGGCCGCGAGAGCGTTTGAAATATCACCCCGGGGCGTAATTTGTGCTATTATACTCACATTGAAACATCTATTGTCCGGTGTTCCTTGTAGTTTATCAGGTACATGGATATACACATTCTACACTGTCAATACGAATACATCAAATCTTCAATATAAATGTGTGGAGCGGTGTTCTGTATTCATTTATTTCATCACGATTTATTAATGGAATAATAATTATAATATCCAACAATTGCTTTTGTTTTTCAGGAGTACAACGTGAAGTTGCAAAAAATCTACGCCGTACGATCAGAGATCAAGTCTCACTTGGAAAGCTTGCCAGACGTGACACAGTTACCCGATGTGACGAGTGGTCTCGCTCCGCTGCCCTCTGCTGGAGACCTCTTTAATCTCCACCATCGCTGACGAAGGCTCAAACGTGATTCATCACTGTAGTGCATCACAAGCTGGAAGGAAACACTAGTATTATAACAGTTTCATCTCGTTAAGATTAATTGGAATTGAAAATATTGTTTCGTCTATTACTTACAAATATGCATCTCGTATAATCATTTCAATTAAGTGAAGTTATTTGGTCCAAGTTACATGCGTTTCGATGTTAATAAGAAGTGAACTGTCCATATAGAAAAATGTACTTTAATTTTTTTTATGAAGATAAACCGACTATGGTGCATATTTTTATAATGAAATTTACTTAACTCGATTAAATCATTGATCTACATCTTGGTGATCAAGGGACATGCGGCAGTCACTAGCTGAAGTGATAGAAAATGTATGACCCCTTTATATTTCGATTCCTTGTAGCAACAGCCCAACAAATTGAATCAAAATTGTAATGCCTATGTTGCCTTCCGCATTATTTGTCTGATAGATGCGAAATATAGGTTGTGGTTGGTTATTAAGCAATACCATTATATAGTCTATTGCGAAACGCTTCTAAATTTTTTCAAAAATGTCTTTTTGCTCATACTAATCATTATGGTTTCCGATACAACAGGGTTTAATTTACATACTGTATTGTCACTCTCCGAAATGGAGTGGCAAATTTGCATTTAAAATCATTTTGAAAGTGAGGTTGAAAATCTCGCCAAAATCCCTTTTCCACACCACCCGCTACGAGTAATATTGTAAGATCGCCTTTATCATGCATTGCAGCTTCGCCTCCGCAAGTTTAATATGGGTACAATATGTTTTGGCAATCTAATTAGATAAATAATGTATTATTAGTTACAAGGTCATTCCAATTTTTACCGGCCTATTCATCTTCATCACAATATGGATGAATTTTGTCGAAAATTAGAACTGTTGCAATCTCAAATACATGGTAGTAATTCCTATTATTTTCTGTAAATATTGCAGTATTTATTGTTAAAATATTTCACGCGTGACTGAAATAGATTTAGATTGAATACAGTGTTTTGTATTGTGAAATTATAGACAAATCATTATCGTCTAATTCAAATATATTTGTGTTTAATTAGATCTTATCACTGTGTATGCGCAGGTCTGTGACCTAGAATATTAGTGGCTGTTTTTCATTTAAGTATCATGACTTTATTTTTATTGTGCTTAAAATGTTACTTTGAAGAATGTTTTTGTTTATTCTATATATTATTTCCCTTAAAATTACAATAAAGTTATCACGAGTGCCAATTATAATTGATAATAATTATAATTATTCTTCGTTTTTTTCATGGCCTTTTCACATCTCAACTTGGGTGTTCTGGCCAGTGTCGAGTAGTTTTTTTTTTTTTTTACATATATACACATGTGTTAGTAATATAATATGTACAAGTTAGTATGTTAGTATTTAATATAATATAAACATATAATAATAAAACATATTTACAGCTTTACACCATTTACAACTAGATATTTACATAGGATTTTAAATACACGTTTATTGGGTGGGGACAGGAGAGTTAGAATATGAATAGGGAATGGGATATTAATATCAGAGAGGTCGGATAGGAAATCAGGATAACAATCATTTATGGGGCATCCAAAAAAAATATGGTTTAAATCTTCCTCATCTAGCTGACATTCGCAAATGGCAGAGTCCCGGACATGGATTCTGAACAGGTGAGAACCATTGCAGCAGTGCCCAATGCGCATTCTGCATATGGAGGATGTCTCAAACTTGTTCAGAATCACTTTGGAAAACCAAGGCTTTTCTGTAACATTTGGTTTCAGTTGGAAAAGATGTTTACCCTTGGCTTGGGAAGAAGCTACCCAATATTCTTGCCATGTGCGAAGTTGCTTCTCCTTCGTCATAACAAGGAGATCACCTAGTGGTAGTAAATTACTATAGGCAGGATCCCCGGAGTGGACCGCCTCCTTTGCTAACGCGTCCACTTTTTCGTTACCGGGAATACCACAATGGCTAGGGATCCAGGACATAACAATACTCTTATTGGATGCCTCTGATATAAAAAGAAGAAATCGAGTTTCCACGCAGAGCTCGTCCTCGGGATAAAAGGATGGAGGGGATTTGATTTTTTGTAAGGCACTCAAGGAATCCGACAGGATTAGGAACTTGCTATATTGTGAGCTTAAGGCGTATTTGACAGCTTCTCGGATTGCGATACATTCTGCGGTAAATACAGATGCATTCTTGTGCAATTTGTACAATCTTTGAAAGTTGTTGTCTTCACAATATATAGCCGCACCCGTATGGGTTGCCGAATCTGACCGAGATCCATCAGTGTAGATAATTTTCCAACCTATCCATCTTGACGACCGAATACGGTTGAATGTACACCGGGGCTGTAGGTGGCTTTCGACTCCGAATGTGAGTTCAATACTTGGGGCATAAATAGAAGTTTTAAATGGGAAACGATAAAGGGGAAGAAGGTCTTTAGGATAAATGTTAGATTCGAAAGATTTGTAAAAATGAAAACTGTTGACTAGTAAAGGGGGTGGTTTATGAAACCAAAAAGATGAGGATGTCACGCAGTCAGAGAGAAATTGTACCTTTTTGAGGAGCAGGTTGTTTTTTTGGACAGAGCATTTTAGAAGAAATCTATCCGCCAAGTATTGTCTTCTCATACCAAGTGGGGGATCACAAGCTTCTACTTGTAAAGCGTTTATTGGAGATGACTTCATGGCTCCGACGACTAGTCTCAGACTTTGGGATTGGATCCGGTCAAGTCTTTGGAGATTCTTTTTTGAACAAGGTTCTAAAAGGAACGAGGCATAATCTAGATGGCTCCGGATATACGCAGTATAAAAAAGTCTCTGTATAAAAGGGTGGCTCCCCCACCATACTCGCGAGACTGCTCTTAACGTATTCAATCCGGCTTGACACTTGTTTACTATATGATTAATGTATGAGTTCCATGTAAGATGAGTGTCCAGAATTACTCCCAGGAACTTAATCTGGGACGTAAAAGGTACTATCTCATCTCCGTGTTGAATTTTTATGGTTGGGATTTTTCGCTGTCTACAAAAGGTTATGGCATTACTTTTACCAGTCGATAGATCCAAGCCATGTTCCACTAACCAATTCCTGATGTTTCTCATACCTAAATTTAGAGTATTTTCTAGATTATTTGGGTCCTTCCCATATGTATACATGAAGAAGTCGTCCGCGTATTGAAGCAAACTTGTCTCTGAGGGAACAATTCCGCTTATGTCATGCGTATAGATATTGAAGAGAATCGGGCTCAGGACAGAACCCTGAGGTAGTCCCTTGCTCAACTCTCTCTCCACCACAGCATGACCGCGAACACTGATTTCTACCTTTCTGGAGAGAATCAAATTTGCTATAAAGGAAGTGAGTTTTCGCGGGATTCCAATTCGTAGCATTTTAGCTTCTAGAATATGGATAATAACATTGTCATATGCACCACTTATGTCCAGACAGACACCTATAAGAAATTCTTTCTTAGTAAGAGCGGCTCTGATATCAGATGTCAGAACCGACACGCTTTCAATAGTGCTCTTTCTTTTCCTGAATCCAAATTGAGACTCGGGGAGAGTTTTCGAGCTCTCCACAAACCAGTCCAAGCGTTGTCTCACCATATGTTCCGCCACTTTCAACAATGTGGAGGAGAGGGCTATGGGGCGGTAGGAAGACCCAAAGTTTGGGTCTTTGTTGGGTTTAAGGATAGGGATAATGGATTGGGTTTTCCATGAAGGGGGGATGTTTCCTGATTCAAAGATCATGTTGATCAATGATAGAATGTAGGAGAGGGTAGGATCACTGTTATGTTGGATAAAACTATACAGTATACCGTCAATCCCTGGAGCTGAGTCTGTGAGCCGGGTCAGAATAGTCTTCAGTTCATCTAAACTGAAGCTATGATCTAACCAGCTTCTATTTGTAAACTGGTACCAATAGGGAGACTCATTCCAGTTATTTGCGGTCTGCGGGGCTAATTTGTTGGCGAACTCCTCAACCCACCCAAGGGTCTCAGGACGTCTCACTGGTGGAGTGAAAGAACCTCTAAATCGGCGTATCATGCTCCAAACAGTTGATATAGGCACGTCTCGTGATAAAGAGCAACAGAAGTTTTTCCATCCTTGTCGTTTCTTGTCTCTTAAGAGGCGTTTTGTTTTAGCTTCAACCTGTTTAAAACTCAACAGGTTTTCTAGGCTCATGTTTAAGGAGTAAACTTTAGCTTGCTTTTTCCTTTTCAAAACTGCCTCCGAACATTCGCTATCCCACCATGGGGCAGGGGGGGGTTTACTTCTATTGCCTTTCTCCTTTACAGGGACATGTTTTTCTGCTGCTTCGACGATGCATGATGACAATGCTTCATAGCACTTCACTACATTCTCTTTCGTAGGGGTGGGCAGCTCGTTCACTTTAAGTTCAATGTCGTCAGAGAAGTATCTCCATTTAACTCTTTCTGTAATGTATCTCGGTCTTCGTCTTCCCCCAGGGGATAGGCCACTTTGGCAATATCTATGACTGGATATGAGGTTGACTACTATAGGGTAATGATCACTACCAATAGTGTCATCCTTAATTGACCATTGCACAGATGGTGCCATTGCAGCGCTGGAGATGGTGAGATCCACTGCACTGGGTCGCTGATTTGGAAGCTGAAGGCGCGTCGCGGAGCCATCATTAAGGACACACATATTCAGATCATCCAAGAGATCAACAATATCTCTTCCCAACCTGTCGCATGTCGGAGCACCCCACAGGGCATGGTGAGCATTAAAGTCACCAAGGATAAGGAACGGAGGGGTCAATTTTTGGAACAAAGATAAAAGTATCGATTTTGAGGGTTTGTTGGTTGGGGAGATATACATGGAAAGGATGGTCAAGTCATTAACCTTTGCAGCTGTCACTTGGAAAGGACAGCCATCAGTCTTGACATTAATAGGGATAAAAGGAAGGGAGTTTTTGATGAGGAGGGCAGAGCCACCCTTCCCATCCTCACGATCATCTCGCAGACAGTGGAATCCCCGGAATCTAATAGTAGATCCCGGGACCATCCACGTCTCCGAAATGGCCGCAATTGAAATAGATTCTTCTTGCAATGTATGCAAGAGATCTTCTTTTTTATTTAAAATGCTATGGCTGTTCCACTGCAGAATCCTCATCTGAGGAGCCATGGTGGTGGTTAAGTAGGGATGTTATATTTAGAAGTTGATGGGCGACGTTGGACGGTATTTGTGGATTGTTTTGAAGGATCGATACTAGAATACTCAATATGGTAGATATAATTGTATTGTTCGATGTTGGGACTGTGCTAGGAAAAGCATTCCCATTAGAACCAGATGGAAGTTGTCCATTCGGGAAATACAGAAGTGAAGGGTCATGATGAGGAACATTAGGTTTGGAAGGTAGTTTTTTTGACCTCGACTTCCTCTCTACTGATTTTTTGTAGGATATTGGCGCGGAGGGCGCGGGCATAACAACATTGACATTCGGTTTTGTCGTTTTAGAGACGATTTCTGCATAGGAAATCGTCGCTTTTCCGAACATTTTAGAAGCTTCAATATATGAAATGTTTCTGTCAGCCATCGTGTGTTTTATGTTTTGTTGCCTTTTAAGCTCAGGGCACAGCTTGCTGGTGGCAGAGTGGTTACCAGAACAATTGAGGCATTTTATATCTTCTGCCGCCACCGTGCAGGATTCCCCATTGTGTGAGGAGCCACACTTGTAACAGCGCACAAGAGATCTACAGACAGTCTTTGTATGTCCGTACTTACAGCATTTAAAACACTGAATAGTCGGAAATACGTAGAGTTCTACGGAGAGGGACACATTGAAGATGGAAATGTGGGAAGGTAGAGATTTTGAGTCGAAGGTCAAAACCACCGTGCGGGAGGGTTTCCATTCGACTACGTCACCATTACTCGATCTGTAATTCAGTCGTCGAGCCTTGATTACTTTTCCGAATCCATGAGGTACCTCGGCATTCTCCACAATGTCCTGTTCAGACCAGTGCGAAGGGATGCCTTTGGTAACACCTTGTTTAGTTACTAGGAAAGTCGGAATGAAAACGTTATAATTATCTTTTTTAGCTATTTCTGATTTTACAAACGTATTGGCTTCGTTTGCCGTCTTAAACTCCACAGAAATACGGTTACGGCCGACGGACTTGATTCCGTTCCAGGCAGTCCGAATATTGTTTCTATGAAGAAATCGACCGAAGTCAATATCGTACAAGTTGGTTTGGGTGACGCCGTCTACTTGTACTTTTGTTACATGTACGATAAATGGAGCACGATCCATTCCATTGTACATGCGGGATTGGACTTTGGTAGGTGTGGTAATAGGCGATAAAGTGTTTGTGACCTCTGGAGTACCTGGGTTTGTAGAAGCTGAGGGTCGGGGGCTAGGTGTTTTGTGTGGGAGGGGGCGGTCTGACTCAGAACTCGATTTCCTCTCCGAATTTATAAGTTTGAGTTTTTTTGATTTAGGCCTTATTGTAACAAATTCTGCGGGATCTGGAACAGTGTCCATTGTACCGCACGACGAATCTAATTGAGATCCATCCGGTGGATCCGGAGGTTTCTCTTTATCGTTCATTTATAACAAATAAAAAAAAGAAAAGTACAAAACAAGTTGTAAAAACCAAAAAAAAATTTGGCTACACGTGTATGGAAAAAATAATTGTTACCTGGTTATTAGGTTTCGGGACAGAGAACGAAAACAAACACAAACTACTGAAAACACTTAATAATAGATAAAATTGTATGTACACCACTCTTTTTTTAACCCAATTAGTGAATTATTTCGACTTTTTAAGGAAAAAACACAATAATTATTATCTAAGACAAACAAAAACGACCGCCACCACTGTTAGTCATAGACAATCCAAATTGACTCTAATTATAATTATGAATGTACACAAATGCACAATTTGAAAAATATGCGTAAAAAAAAAAAATGAATGGTGGATTATGTATCCAGATCTAATGAGGGGTTCAGTGTTTTTATATTATTTATTAAGACTATCAAACTAAGCAAAAAAAAGTTTTTTTTTATGTATGTAAGTTTTGCAATTTTTTTCATTGATCCGCGCGCGGTGTCACTAGTCCTTTTTAGTGGAAATCTATCACAATACTATCATTGGTTGATTTGGAAGAACTTGTGACATCATTTAAAGTACATCCTCATCATTCCCTTTTTACACCTAATGGTGCACAGGGCACTGCATTGGTACACCAATTGCAGCGTATCTTGATAATTCTTTTTGTTACATGAAGGTAAGATTATCAGTTTTACACTTCAGGTACTACGAAATATTCTAGTGTGAAAACACCCTTTTAATATTTATATATTCCATATCAACCACGTCGGGAATCGAACCCGAGACCTCTTGCGTGGTAGGCAAATATGCTGACCATTGCACCACGAGGCGGACATTCAAAGTGCATAGTTCATTTATATTTATTTTTTCATACATTTTAGAGAAACTTCCGCACAATTAAATGCTTCAATTTTTACTGTGTAAGATTTTTTTTTTGCATCTAATTTCCCGTAGTACTGAACTTCCTCATAGTGATACATTAATTAATGTACTAGCATTCTTTAAAATGAGATAATCGGCAAATTTAATTGCGCATCTATTATAATTAATTTGAAATGTTTGCAGTACACAAAATGTGTGCATGTAGAAGACAAAATCTGCCCCCTAAAATGGTGATAAAATATAAATGTTAATAAATCATTTTAAATGTTTCACTTGTTTATATTAATTCAAACATACAATCCATCCTGACTACTATTTCTATGCAAGTATTGCAGTAATTAAGAATTACACTCGTCACTTAATCCAGACAGTGAAATTTGGTTTATCCGAACTCCAGTCGTCCGTATCTTTGTCAGGAAATAAAAAAATATGCAGGACCTCGCTGCTCGTTGACGAATTTCTTCGTCAAAGCTTTGCTGGGCATATTTAAGTACCGTATTTTTCAGACCATAAAATGCTCTTTCTTACTTTCAAAATTCAACCAAAAAATGGGGTGCGTCTTATGGTTTGATGCGTTTTATTGTCCGTAATATATAGCAAGTTTTTATAATGTGATTCAAATTCACCGTATTATTTTGAAAGCAGTAAAAAAGTGTAGAGTAAATTTTGCATTTTCTCTCCAAAACATTGCCATAATTGAATGGTTGATCCAATTATCTAGATGTATGCATACCCAGATAGGAGTTTTACTGTTACTACATGCAATGTTTCAATGAAGCACTTTTTTTAATAAAAAAAAAAAATATTTGCATTCTTATGCTTTACACAAAATTAAAATATTGTGACTTGTGCCCATTTTCTTTTAGTCATAAATAACTGTGTTAGAAAATGGGAAACAAGTTGTGGTAAAGCAGGGTTCGAAGAACCTCCTGATCCGGAGTCCACGACACTACCCCTGCGACTAATCTGATAAATCACATTGTCATTTATGTATAGACAATTAACTATATTAGAAATGCATAAATATCCTGTATGTTCGAGTTTCAAGTTTTAAAAAAAGACATTCTGACGGTTGTACTGTTTTTTTAAATCCAGACTTGAATACATGGTGTGTCCGGAAAGTAATATCAGTGATTATTTTTTTTACACAGTCGTACAACGAAGCGCGAGCGGACCGGTTGGGAATGGGGGAAGTCGGCTAACTCTGGGTCTGTCTTTTCCAGCCATCCGGAGTGAGGACTGGTGTTTCCAGGAAGTTGTTTCGGGACCTTGTACAAAAGTCAAAATGCAGCGCTCGGTGGAGCAAAGGATGGCGATCAAGTTTTTGCTTCTAACATTCAAATGATAAAGACAGTCTTTTAAGAAGATGCTCTGTCGGATTGGCAAAAGGTCGGCGTCTCCTCTTTTCAAGAAGGCCAGGATGAGCAGATCCAAAATCAAGACAATGCTCATTGCATTTATTCCCAGATATTTAAATGTAGTCTAATGGTTTTAAAATCTGGCATCAACAATTAATATTAAAGGACTTGTCCATTAAGAGTTTGTACCACCTGGTACAACTGTGAAAGTTAAATTTTACGTAGAAGTGCTTTTTAGATTGAAACACAGGATTCAACGCGTCTGGCCGGACATAGCAGATGACTGGAAGTTGCATCACAACTCTCACAGCGCCTTTCCCGTCACAAGCTCCCTGGCCACAAAGCAAGAGTTCCAATGATTCCCCAGCCGGTGGGCTGTAGGGGTACAGACCGGACCTGGGTCCCCTGATTTCTTTTTGTTTCCACACCGGAAAGGACCCACGAAAGGAAAGTATTTTGAGACTATCAAGGGGATCCAAGCAGCTTGTACCGCGCAGCCTTAAGAAGCGTTCCGGAGGAGGCTTACCGTGGCGCATTCGATGCCTGGAAAAATCGCTGGAGCCGATGCATCGAGGAACCTATTTTGAAGAATTCTGATGTGTTGTAACGAAAAGTTCAATAACTTCTTCGTGATGGACTTGCTGATATTACTTTCCGGACACACCATGTACATTATTTAATAGGATGAACGGATTCAAATGTTCAAGTAATAAAACAAGAGTTCTTTTCTTTATTTATTGTTTTTTTTTCTTATACATAATACAATGTAGGTTGACAGTTAATATACATAGCATAAAAAAAGGGGATGTAAAATAAAAATCTCACATTGGCATAGCCTGTGTCTGGGGGCATACTAATATAAATACTTAGCAAGACAAATGTAAAAATTTACACATATATTTAAATGAAATTTAGGACAAGCTTTTTTGTATTGAAAAAATGAAAACCCACTGTTTTACAATCTGCACACATCTGTTTGCATTGTTGGCTATTTCTTCCCAAGTTTTACTTTGTGTTGTAATTACAGTATAATCCGCATAAGAAATTAGCTTGCTTAATAAGGTTTCACAGATATAAATAAAATGCGGACATTTAACAAAAATGAGTAAACAGAATGAAAGGCAAATTTTCTGTACCACTTAACGGTTTTCAGCATACAGTTCAATCTACGTGGCATCGTGTTGGTTTTATCACGGAACCCACTAATGTAATTCATTGTAGTCCAGAACACGGTGGTGAACACCTTTTCTACGGTGCTAAAGTACATATGTCCATGAATCATTGTTAGCATGCGTATCTCCCCGTTTATTGTGTTATTTGATAGCGAGTAGTGGATTATACTTTCCTATTTTTGTTTTTGGAAAATTGGGCATGCCTTTCTCTCATATTGGTGGTTTCCTTAAATTCCAAAGAATGTATGACACAAAAAGATTCCATTCCAGACATACCTCTAACAATATTCATCCATTATCATTCTTCCTTCCACCCCACTTAGGACTGACTTCATCCTGTCTCTTCAGAGTTCCCACCCACCCACTTAAATCTCCTGAAAGTACTATTCTTTCAATATCTTTTTTCATATTCATTACATTAGTCCAAAACTTATCCTTAAATTCGCAGCCGGAATTTACTGGAGCGTATCCTATTCTTGTCAACCTAACCTTGAATCCTCGAATTTATAACAACACACTCCTCCATACATTCTTTCTGGGTGACAAAAATGTGGAAACTTCCTAGCATGTTCTGTCCGTAGCTGGGGCCCCAAACCAGAGAACCAGGGCATCACTGAGCTCATTGAACTGCTTACCTTTTTTTTTTTTTTTTTTTTTAAATAAAAGAAATATTTGCGTTCTTATGATTTACCCAAATATTTAATTTTGAGGGCCATTCTCAACGAGTTGTAAATAACTCACTATTAGAAAATGGAATCAAGTTGGGGTAGAGTGGGATTCGAACCACGGACCTTTGGTCTGTGAGTCCGAGACACTAGCCACGGGACCACAACCCGACACCAGCTCTCTGTGACACACATAAAATCTAAACATTTTTTCTTCATCACATCACATAATTCATTAATCTTTTCAAACTGATGGGTTGGGAGTCTCATCGATGGTTTTGAAGGGCATCCTCCCGATTACTCTATCTTACAGCTATTTCATAATATCAAAATACCCCACACTAACAATTACTAACACAAAAAAGAAATGACAACTTATCGGTACAACAAATCATAAATTATGAAATTATTGTGTCCAAGTTTTCTGGTCTGCCAAAACTCATACTCGCGGGTTGTACTCTGCCGAGTGCCAGTCTGCAGACACTGTTTACGACATTTAAGGGTCATTAAATTAATGTCATAAATGTATGACACTTAGCCACACATTTCACTGTATGTGAAAAAGGAAATTTAATATTCTTATACTCTTTTTAAAATTTCTTTAGTTTTATTTCATCCTTTTTTCAATTTAAAAGTTGTATTTTTATAAATAATCTAATATTAACACATTCATAAGTTTTCCGGGTGTTATCTTTTATCCCATCCCATCTTTCTTTACTAATTTTATTTTCAAATTCTTCATACCCGTTTGACATCCTTTTTATTTCTTTTAGTAGCATTTTTATCAAATTTGAAATGTCTTCTATTTAATATAATAATTTCCCTTGTGCCATGTTTCTTCATAAATGCACTCACAGCGATGAAATCACGCTGAGAAAACACCTTCCATTATAACGTGCATCTGTAATAAAAGAAGCTTGCATTAAAAACAATATTATAACATGACCAAAAAAATTCATTTATCTAGGCGGGATCAGATTTTTTTCTCTACAAAATATTTCAGAGACGAAAAATAAAATAGCATCATTTGGTTTTGAAGTATCTCTTACAACTTATTTTCAATGATTTGAATTATGTGGGGACAAAGAGAAATATAAACCTCAATGGTATTTACTGACAGTTTAAGCAAAGAAATTCACCACACTTGGCTCTAAAGTAGCCAAATTTTGTATTTTGTAAATGAAATGTTATATTCAACAAGAAGGCAACAATTTTAATTTTTAAAAATTAAAAAAGGATTTTCATACTTTTGGGTTTGTGGCCGGATCCTCATTGTCAAAAATCTTGTTTGTCAAGATGCTGTCTTCAAGAATAATATTTCAGCGGATATATGTCTCCATTTACTGATATTTTCCCTGGAAATAAAAATTTAATCATTAAACTATTTTTTTTAAATAAAAAAATACGACTATTTTCGCAATTTATTCAGATTTCATTTTCGACATTATATATCTTTCAGAGACGAAAAATAAATATGACATCATGTTAAAATATCTAAATTACTAACTAAATTCACACTCAAAAAAAATTCTTACTTTGTATATGATTTGGTCATGCCGAAGTAACTTGTCTTGTGACTTGTCCAGAGCTGATGATGCATTTAAGATGTTCCGATCTTCCGAATTGCCTCCGTAGCGTTGGTGCATACTTCTATAAGGAATTGATTTCTAAATTAAACAGAGTCAGTAAACATTAAAAAAGAAATGATGTGGCAAATTAAGTCAGACAAATGATATCCACACATTCAGATTGGATGACGAAAAATATTTTTGAACATCATGTAAAAGGGGTTAGTATTATTTCATTTCATACTGTAATCAGTGAGTTTCAATATACTCCTGGTATCCTCAACATCGACATACTTGGAGTACTTTTTTTTCTTGTATATTTTATATTTTCTACTTGGGCCCGGTTGTTTGATCATTAGTACCTAATAATACTTATTACTAAAACATTTAAGTTTGTAAGTGAAAATTCTTGATGGAAGTTCAATGTAATTTATTATAGAAATCATTTCCGACATGATATTCCAAATTTGTGGATTTAAGTATCACTCGTCTTTTATTTCTATAAATATATATTTTTTAGTTCTGGTTCACAAGCAGTAAAAGATATAAAATATCTTTCACCAATAAAATACACAATAATCTATAAAACATTTTAAAACGACAAAAGAATATATTATTTATGTTCAAAGCATTAACTTTGTGGTTTTGACCACAATCAAATGTTTGCATTTGTATTAATAATAATTAGCTGTCTACAGTAATAAACATAAATATAACATTAAAATAAACTGAAAAATTACAAATAAATATTTAAGCGCAAGATTATGAAATATAATGAACTAAAATATACAAAATATTAAATACACAAAAATTTTATAGTATACAAAAAACAGGTAATAATATGTTTTTTATCCAATAATAAGAATAATAATAAAAAACAGACAAAAATTTTGAATTCATGCAATTTTTTATAGACAAGAACTGGATTCGGCTTAAGTGGTTTAAGTGGCCACTTTACACAATGTGTAATATTCACCATTTGCCTATGTTTGAACATCTATATTCCTTCAATTCTTTCATCCGTTGATCTTCGTGAAGTTAAAGAGGTGAAACCTTTATTGATGCAGGTTGACATTCTGACCGCATTATTTTACATACTAGACAACGCTTGAAAATATTTTTACACTTCACAAATATTTACTAATTTTCCCAAAAAGTGGGTTTGACTGTATACAACATGTACATAACATATATTTTTTTAAAACTAATAAACAAATACAAGATTCGTTACCTTTTATCATTGTCCAGGTAGACTTGAGTCATCATTTCTGTGGATATTTCATTTCCTTTCCGAACATGTCTCCACATTGTTTTTTTTTCTTTTCTATAAATAATTAATTGCATATCAGTGTTAACTAACTTTCTAAAGTAAACTGAATGATAAATTTAGTCAGACAAATGTTATCCGCACAGTTGATTGGATGACGAAAAATATTTTTGAACATCATTTGAAAAAAATGGAATTTTTTTAATTTAACACAGAAGACAGGCATTTTATTTTTTTTGATAATCAATATCCTTGCCCAAAGCTTTATTAAAAGTTTTTTCAGTTATAAAAATCAATCTTACCTTTTTTCTTGATGTGTTTCTAATGTCCTCGTACATATTTTTCTGTCGTTCATCTCGGATGTGTAATTTGTACATTTCTGAAAGCAAAATGTATGGATTACATTCATATTAACACTTAAGAAAAAAAAAAAAAATCACACAACAACTCAGATTATTTTAGCAACACTAAGTATTCAGAGACGAAAAATAAAGGCATCATTGTAATTCAAAACTTTTTGGGTAAAATTTTGGGACACTCCAAGTAATAAATCGTCAGTGTACTGATAAAACTCTCTAAAATACAAAAACGGAGAAAACAAGTTTAAAATGCAGTTATATGTATTTTTGAGCTTTATCAACTAAGGTTTAGTTTCAAAGTAAGCACATATAAAAAAAGACTAAAAGTACTTTGAAACAATAATTTTCACATAACTGACAACTTTTAATACTGGTGGGTGGAACCATCTCCGGTGGGGAACTGAGATGGTTTCATGAGTATGTATCATGTCCAAATTCTGACTAAGACCGGAAAAGACTTTTTGAAACATTCAAATTATTTTTTTCAATAGAGGCAATAATGCATTTAGAGTGTTCTATCAGTATACCGACGAAATACTAAGCTTTTTGTGTCAAAAATATAAATTCAATTTACCTGAGTGTATGTATTTTTCGCGATGCATATTTTTCTTTTTCTACATCCACTGATATTTAAATTATTTATTATTATTACGTATCGGGCGTGACAAATACGATGACCTAAAAATAAAATAAATATTAGTTAATCTCAGAATACAACAATATAATAATATTATTTTAATGGAAACCAATAAAAACAAAATCCCCCCTCGCAGATTCTTAACAATAAATAATTCAGTGCTACTAGCAGTCTAAGGATATTGACATATTACAACAGAGATGAAAAACATTTTAGAGAAGGTAGTATAGAAGTCTAGGCACCTACAGGGCTTATGACTTGTCATTGGCTGGTTTAAGTGGCCAATTGAGATTGGTAACATTTTTTAAAAATCAAACAAATTATTGTCAAAACTTCTTGACTTCTCTTTGGATACAGACTTGCCTAGTGAGAATTTAGCTAGTCCAGATTTCTATATCCAGACAGCTATAGAGTAAATTCTAAATTCATAAATTTATTTTTTATAAATGAAGTAAAATAAAAACTCACCCACTAACTGTTGATATGTTCTTGTTTTAAGAATTGGTAGCGCTAATCCTAAGCATTTGAAAGTTTAGTAAACAAATAAAATACAAAAGAACAGTTTTCATTTATTTTTATTCACAGGAAGAAACACACATTTTGTACAGAGCGCGAAAGTGTCAATTATAAGAGTGACCTTGGTTAGGTGGTCGCTCGAGTCATAAGGAGGAACTAAGGATCACGAACAAAGGCTGACAAAACAAACACACACCGTACATCGTCAGTTAACATCATATTTCTTCCTGCAACCACCAATTCAAACCTCCTTCCCTAATCCAACTAACTACCGATAAAAGCCGTAAGTGCACTTTTTCAAAAACTAAAATTAAGTTTATATAGCGAATTCGTATTCTGTAGATTGTTGCGTGAAAAAGACATTTAGGCAAAACATATTGTCTCGAGACTAGCTAGAGTTCTTTCTCAACAATAATAATATTAAATAGGAGAGTTAAATTATTTTCATATTCGTATATATTAAGCTTTATATAAAAAGAACGACACTATGTTAGCTCGCAGAATTTATTTCAGGGCAGAGTTAAGTTTGGTATGCATTCAATGCAGATTTATCAATTGAAGCTGCCACTAAATAGTCAAGTATTAATTATTCGTAGATTGTCAATAGATTTTACACATATTGAGATGCTTTTAACACAGCGGGTGTCGAAATAAAATGATATAAAATCTGGTTTTAAAAATATTACAGTTCGAGAATATTCGTATTATAAGAATTTGACTAAATTCTATGTAGTAAAAATATTTTTAACTCTATTTTGTTTCCATCCTTTTATTATAGAATACTCTGCTTGGTGTAAATCTGCTAACCTTAAAGTTACACTAAAATATTTACACTAAATGCAATATCACTATCAATATGCACCAATAGAAAATAAGACAAACAAACATGGCAGCTTCGGCTGGTTTAATGTCAAAACATTCGCACACGTGAATGTAATTTACAAATGGAGTAACAACTATTTTATATGCGTTGGCGGGTGAGTGATAATTATTAGTGAAGTACATATTTATATTGTGACAGGTCTAATTCGGATTTTTGGCAGAATAACTGTAATGAGATCCTAAACCTAGTCATAAGGTTTTAAAACAAACATTTCATCTTTGAAAGAATATTATAAAAATAGTAGTCACTCGATACTATCCTATACCTTCCGATTCTAGAAATAGCGAACACGTCAGATATTAATCACATTTCACGCATGTCTACTGTGACTTATCAATTTATAGTTTATAGCACTTGTGTCTCGACATATTAAAATTCTGCGTGTTTTTACACTCACATAAAAAATGTCAGGTTAGTGGTTGGTATACATATCACACTATTTACATTATGTACCGCTTATAAAATCTACGTGTTCTATTGTTTAATCAAAATAGAGATTAATTATTGTAAAACCTTTCATACAAATACATTTTAAGTTAATCCGTGCTTTTGAGCGAGACGCTTTATGTACTTAAAAAAAATTATCAATTTGATATTTTGTGGGAATTATTCTACAACTAAAATAACAGTTTATTCTATTATGTTTGTAAATTTACTGCAAAAGCATTTAGGATTAAATTAGCAAATCAGCGATAGTTGAACAAAATAGTTACGAATACAGCAGTAAAAAATCTTTTCTCCCAAATAAAATAAACGTACCTAGATAAATTATTTTTTTAAATTATCGGTAAACTAAACATAATAAAAACTAGCTTTCGAGAATATCAGCCAACACGAAATAAGATCAACCTACTGTACAAATTTTATTTGATTAATATCTCATTATGCACATTGTATTCAAGTAAATCACACAGCAATTAATTAGGAAAATTTTAAAAATATATCTCAAATTAGCTTACAATTATTTCTACGTTTCATTTATTAATTTATCGTAATAATTAAATAACCAACTTAATATTTACACTAAGATTACATTTCAAGAATAACAGAAACCATTCAACAATGCTGTAAACCTTTGAGGGACAAAACTTACTTCATAAAAACACAATACTATCCTATTACCATTAGCAATAAATAATGGAGGTACTCCATCGTGTCTACCCATTCGGTGCTTAACTTGCATTCTCTTACACACGTACCATTAGAAGGGCCAAATAAATACAGAAAGCCCTCAATTAGCCAAGATATTCCAAAATTAAAATCATCACTTAATATTCTAATTCATCCCTTCCAAGTGCTAACATCGAGAAGATTTAAAGGCAATAAATTCACAATAGCATAAAACACTACTTCAGAAACTCTGATAAACCGGCCACTCCTTTCATCGCTTATGCATATTTTCAAGTCGACAACTGGCTATCCAAAATAAGCATAGATCGAGTTTTAATTTATTTTTATAGCATAAAATGAATTGAATACTTTTACTAATTAATTTGAACATTTTGTATATTAGATTATAACTTAATAGAAATTAGCTCAGTTTTGCTGGCATGCACAGTCATCGCACTTACATTCTACGTATATTTCACACATTAACCAACGGTCTGAAAAGAGTAGCTTTTATTTCTCGAGTGTTACATGTAAAAATATATCGGGTGTAATCTGGATTCAATACACTGCACTAATCAAGGGATGGAATCCGCACATGGAATATCCGATCTTTCGTCACACATTTCATTTTCAATTTAGAGAGCACACTCCAGTATCTTTATTACATTAAATAAATTTTGCCAATATCCATTCAGTAAAAATAAAAAATTAGAACTCTATCACAGAGTTTAAATCGAATACAAACTGTACACTCCCAACACGATTATTGCGATCGTATTATCATACCACAAAAATACCAAATCAGTCTTTCAGGACGAGATTAAAATTGTTTTAATTCCGGAAACCTTTCCAAGCACTCGTTGCAATCGGCAATATACCACATCTTTCACTCCAAATATATACAGTTATTTCAAGAAACACAAAAATTAGGCATTTGATCATAGTATGTTAACATTCCTATATTACAACACTTACATATATGATCATTAGCGATCGTTAATAGTCAACATTAATATATACACATAAAACTAAGTAATGTATGAAATCGGAGACCTTAAATATTACGTACGGATGATGGCACTTTCCGTACAGAAACAACACAGATTTTTTTTCAAATATATTCAATTTAAAACGTGATTATTATTTTCTAGAGAACGGGCCGAAAGTTGTATCTACATAATGTACAATTTAGTTGGGCATGAATCAGTCTTTAGTGTTGCGGGGTTCCTGGGTTGGCTGTCCGGTGCGGGTCAGTTGGGCGGCGGGTGGCGAGCGGCAGGGGGCTGCATGGTGTCCTGACGGCGGTACAGCAGCAGGTACGGGGTGCGAGGGAGGCGCGGATGCAGGACCTGATACGATATTACGCTCACTGAGTATTACATATGCCGAAGTGTCAGTCGCTAATTCAATGATCCTCTCAACATGAACATTGATGAGACAGAATTAGTTAGTACATTAAAACCCCCAAAATAGACCCAATCTTCGACGGAAAGTCATAATAATTTAAAATGTCGATTAAATAAACTCCATAAGAAGAAAGTTACCTGCTGCTCCGTGACAGCCGTGACGATGGAATCATCGTAGCGCAGCCAGCCTCCGCTGCCGGCGTGGTAGGCATCCGCCAGGTAGTGGCCCTTCTCCAGCTCCGCCCCCTCGTGGTACACCACGGCAAATAGCTTGTACGAGCGCTGCTTCGGGCTGTATTTCATCTTGGAGGTTATTATCTCTGCAAGGGAGAGCGGACAGGTGAGGAAAGACGGCAGACACGCTCGTGTATTGGTATGAAGTGGCCGATTAGTCAGAATGGTTTTTATCCGCATCTTTGGTTGGATGACGAAAAATAATTATAAGCATCATTTAAAAAACGGTGCAAAACAGTTTATAGTTAAATTATTTAAAAGGCTGGAAAAAAACTATGAGTGATTATTCAGTATTAGTGCATTTTGTAACAATACATATACAATCTATATTGGTAACAGCTGTTTCTAAAAGTATGCAAATACTGAATGATAGATTCAAATAAATTATAACCCATGCAAGTCCAATATGAAAATTTTGGGGCATTTTCAACGAGTTGTTAATAACTCACTATTAAAAAATGAGAATGAGGAAGTTGCCGATTGGTCCGTTCACGGTAAGTAAACCGGATATCTTTTACAGCTCTCTTATCATTCGTTGATTCGCATGAACTGTTGACGTTCAAAGTAGTTCATTTTTACTTTTAAAAAAAAAAAATTCATACATTTTCAAGAAACTGCTACAATTTCATGCTCTAATTTCTAATTAAGATTTTTTTTTTGTATTAATTTGCCGTAGGGCTGAAGTTTCTCATTGAGTTGAGGCAGAGTGGGGCTCGAACCTCAGATCTTAGTTTTTTCTCAAAACTTAAATAAAAAAAACCTCAATATGGGATTTTAAAATGAGGAGTATAATTATTTATACAATTGTGAAAATAAAATATAAAATTGAGGAATGTAAAAATGAGGTTTTACTATAATATATCTTGATTTGCGCAGAAAAATGTCAAGCTGATTCTATATGGATTGAAAGACATGAATTAATTTTCAACAAGTTAAAATGATTATCCAGAAACTTGTGTAGTTTCTATTGGCAGAAGTTTATTCAGATCGATGTAGCAAGAAATCTCGGGACTATGAACTAATTTATCTTGGATGATAGATCTGTTGAAAGATGACAAAACATGATATCATCGATGCACTGCAATACAGTGTAACCTGTTTTTATTAAAGAAAATGTTTTACTATGATAAATTCGTTATAGGGACTAAAAGTTGTTAGTTTTAAATTACAGCTATTTAGTTTTTCTGATACTTCAGTGGTAATTTTGGTTGATTAAAATCCTAAGTAATATACAGTGAAAACTATTATCTATCGTTCCTCGAATAATTGCTTTCCCGGATGTGTCGTTTATTTCTTCCAACTCCGAAATAATTTCATATAAAACATACAAAAATTGATCGCATTGATCGTTTCACTATCCACCATTTTACCGCATTCATCGCTTGAATTACGATGCGTATTTGACATATTTTAATATATTGTGTATGTTCTAATGCGCAGAACGTTCGAAAGAGAAAGAGAGATATAATGACAATTAGAACAAGTTAAGGTTTCTGAAGATGATTGGCTAAGACTTGATACACAGACGAATTTCAACAATTTTGTTACATTTGACGACAATGTCCCAACGTGTGGGATAGAAACTATCGAAAGCTCGTGTGACACAAGGTTGAAGGAGACAGCTGAAGAGGAGCCGCCGCCTGTGCCTTCATTTTCAGAAGCATGCACTATCTTCGAAAGATTAAAAACATTCTACTACTCACATTCAACACTGATGCCGAAAAAAATATTATTTGCAAAGCCGAAAATATGATGTTGACTTCCGGGAATAAAACAGGAAAAAAACAAACGTCGATGAAAGATTATTTCCAACTTAAATAGCAATAAACTTCAATATTTTTTTTGTTTTTGTTCTGCTTTCTAATTTTATTTAAATACATTTATTTACACCTGAAACCTGTATCTTTTTTAGAATTTTAACCTGCCAATGGTAATGCAGATTGCCAGGGCGGTATCTTTACCCGATATTATATCCTTGTGTATTGACTTCTTATTCCCGCATTCATAGTTTATTTCAATAAGTCCCTTTAAAAACGATAGATATAGGTTTCACTGTATTAACAAAGCACTCCTTAGGTTCCCCTGCCAAGAAATTCGATTATAATTTATTTTTTGCACCACAACAGGCCAGAAGGCCCAATTACCATGATAAATTACAGTGCAATACTCCCACCAGGCTTGAGAAAAATCATATTTAATTTTTTTCTCACCGGGAATCGAACCCAGAACCTTCCGTGGGTGAGCCGAGCGTCTTAATCCCCAAAACACGGAGGCCGCCATAGATAGTTACGCAGTATTGCAGTGTCGCCAACAATATGTTTTTTTTATACATTTTGAAGAAGAGTAATTATAACGTTTAATGGGGTCTGCAAAATTGATATTTCAGTTTACAAGTCTAATTCTAGTTTCAGTAGATGTATTGAGCAATAATTCATCCAGATTTGTTTTTTTTTTTTACTTTGCTGTTTGAAAAATTGATGAAGAATCCACCTGGTGATAAATCTTCGGTTGACAGGTTACTTTGTCACCAAGTTCTATTATTTTTCAATCACTAAGTCCATTATGCGACCCGAAAAAGCTGTTTATAATTGTATATCACTAGCTATACAGTTTAAAGAATACAGAACTTACAGACATACTGCCATTCGACCATAAATCGGCGCTTATGAGTTTTACCTGTCAACCGACGATATATAAATCAATATGCCCAAAAACTGATATATTATATTTAGATATCATTCAACAGAGGTGAGGTAGACGTACTGGGGTCAATCTTCAGGTCGATGGGGTAGTCAATGGTCTTGAGGATTTTGGCCGTGGAGTTGTCCTGCGGGCGGCAGTGGAAGCACTTGAGGTGCAGCAGCAGCGCCGCCGGCAGGCGCTCCAGCAGACTCTGAGTCCAGGCGTCCACGGGTCGCCCGCGCTCGCGGCAGCGCACGCCCTCCATGCGCTCGCGCCCGGCCACCTTCTCCAGCGCGTCTCGCACGGATGTGGATTTCTGGAATGACAATTGTGTGAGATTACTCTTCTATGCCTTTATAATCCTTTATTATCTGCGGAGAATATGCTTTTATGATCAAGTATAGCAATCTTGATAAGTTTACTATCAAGATTTTTTTTAACACATCATTACCATTCAAATCATTAATTTTTATTTAACACTTTATGTACATAAACAATTTATGTACATATAAGGGCAGGCATATTGCCTTGAGGCAATCCTACCTACCCAAACCGTCCAGTTTGAGAAAATTACAAGTACATGGACATATTTTAGGTAATGCAAAATCTTATAATTTTTTACAAAAATTTAAAACTAAAATTAATGAAAAATTTACACTATACTATGAAAAGTGCTTGGAGATGGGGTGGAATGGAAAGAAGATGAAAAGAGCAACTCAAACTTTTAGATAGTGACATTTCAATCTTGATTTAAATGTAAATAAAGAAAGGGCATCTCTAACATTAGTGGGTAGATTATTCCACAATAGAGCGGCTACTACTGTGAAAGAGGAGGCAAGAAAATTAGAGGGGTGAAAGGGTATTAAAAGGGTTATCTCGTTACTAAAGCGAAGAGATAGTCCATGTTGTGATAGATCTTGAGTGCCAATGTACCTAAGTTTAGTCTTAACTTCAAGATGTGTAATCTCCCTGTCGAAAAATATTATTTTTATCTAAGGTATATATATTATTTAATGGCGCATTTTTGAAAACGCAATTTTAAAATGGCAGAAATGTATGATTTCCATACTTTTTATCAGACTACAGCCCCAAATAGTTGTATCAGACACATATCAAGCTTCTCTCATTGATTTTTGTTTTGGTATAAAAAATTTCAGATATTTTTGGAGTTTTCAGATTAAAATATAGAAAATAAAACAACAGTTTTGGCAATTACTTTCTTCCTGGGGTTGGGTGTGAAGGATGTGTTTTATTTTAATGAATAACCTCCGAGATGGCAGTTATTATTCATACCGAACATTGATTTTAACTTCGGTACATTCTATTGCTCTGTTAGGATTTGAAATGTTTCAATCAAGTCACTTCACTGCCTCCGCTCTTCCGATGGAATTTAAACTAAGCTCCTTTCATGTTCCTTAGAGAAACTACCAATATACCGGTAATAAAAATAAATAAATGAGATAAGTTACCTCGATGTCGAGTGGCAGGGTGAAGAATGGCTGTACGCAGTGCGTAGTCTCCGGCTGGGGGGAGTCAGGGGCCGGGAGGCGGTGCAATCGCGAGCGCAGCTGGCCGCGGAAGATGTCCGACAGGGGGGTCCGGCCCGCCAGGCAGCGGCGCTCTACTGACCCCTTGTTCTTGGGGCCTATCACCTGGAAAGGGTCAACGGTGAGAGACAACTCGAGCGGGAAAGGCGTCCGATTGAATAGACAAGTAAGATCAGGTCTACTATCAAAAGCCACACATTTTGATTCGGCTAAGTAAAAATTTTTCATCATTATTGTAATTTGATATACATCGTTTTCTCACATCTGGACGGAATAGACATAGCGAGTAAAATACACATTGGCCTCTAACTCTATGACACTAGCCTCATGTACATCGGGTTCCGGGACAAATATTTTTTTTCGATTGGAGTGAATTACGGTACAAAACACACAGGATTGAGAAGACATTTCATGGTTCCTGGAACCTGAAGCGGAGGACTAATCGTTTTGTCTTTATACTCTTTGTTTAGAGTATCAAGCAGTTCCCAATAAACTGTTAGATGTGAATATGAGTATGATAATATGTAATTATCTATTCCATTAGGGTCAATTAAATTTTCAAATCGAACACAACAGATAAAATATTTGCTAAATATAAGCACACAAATTAAATTACAAAGCACATTGAAAAACCTGGCCACCCGATGATAATGAAATCACTGTGTACACAGGAAATCACATACATTTTATTTTTTTAAATAATTACTTCTATTCATATGAAGGAAACATATTGCCTTTCAGATTATTATTATTGGTAAACAAAAATATTCCTACAGCATATGTTGCTATACAGATTTTGGATACATTAGAAATCGTGATTACCTTCCATTCGTCATCATCATCCGAGTCTTGGGAGACATCATTTCCATTAGGAATAACTGGCACATCCTTCGGTTCTTCTGGCTCTACCAGCTTGATTAACTGTTGAAAACAAATTGAATTATTTCCCTGTTAAAAAAAAAGTATAGAAATCAAGTGCGTAAGTGAAAGAAGAATTGTTTTTGACCTAATTAAGCTCAGTTGAAATCAAGTGAGGGTTATCACTAGAGCCCGCCCAGGGCACTGCAGATTGAACAAACACCTTGCTCGAATGAGCCGTTCCCAAACTTCTATACGTAGGTTCTGCAGTGCAGATGAGGAAACACCTATACACATTCAATGTGATGCTTTACATCATAAAAGGAGCCTCGGGACACAACTAGTTAAACCTGAGGATGTTAAGGAGCTCGCCTCCTACCTAATAGCCCGATATTTTACGAATCGGAGGGGGAGATTTAGCAAAATGTAAACCCTCGCCTTCCACACAGTGGCCAGGCTCTTTATAGACCTGGGCTTGGAGAGCGAGAACTATTCGCGGGGACCCGTTACAATAGATTTTCACCGCTCGCAGTGACGTCAGGAGCTTGCATAGCACTGACCCCCACCACTAAGAATAAGAAACAAATATGGTCATTTTTCTGATTTTTGAGCTTATTGTAAAATATGTTATTTTTACCTCAATTAAAATGTAATTTTACTAATGCATCCATTGTCGTTGTTAATGTGAGTTTAGTAAGTGTTTTGTAAGGATGGTTTAAGTTGGATTTTCTTACTTTTATTTCATGTCTTCATAGCGAATTCAATTTCCAATTAATTTTATTAAAATACATCTACATTATAAAATTATTTGTAGTAGTACTATCAAAAGCTACACATAAATTGATTGAAACAGTAAACATACTCAACAGTACTTTGAGTTTATTAACAAGGACTGAATTTTACCCTCTAGGGAAGTGATGGGTAACCTATGATACGGATGTCAGGTTGAGATGCCTAGAAATTTTTGGTGACAGGCGTTGTTTATGAACAATCTTCGCCCAAGAACGAGCAATGCTCTTTCTTTGCTAGTATATTGATATCCGAATGAAGTAGTCAACGGAAGGGGTGGCCAACTTGATCAGACCCGAGATCTATATTTCACTGTCCATAGTCCGGGCGATCTACCGATTATTTAATCAAAGTTTTAACATAAACATCGCCATGCATTTAATGAGGAACTTCAACCCTACGGGAAATAGTATACAAAAAAAATTATATATTTTTATAAAAACCAAATACTTATAACAATGTTACTAGATTATATGAATCAACCAATGAAAAGAGTTTCATGGAGACTTCCATTTTACTTATCATCGACAGACTAATCGCAGAACTAACAAAAAAGCGGAAGAGAACGTGAGACGTCACACAAGGATTAATTTCAGAAAAACAAAACATAAAAAAATCATAGCGCTGATAATTCAATACATAAAAATACTTTAAAAATATTTTGGCTGCGTTTGATAGTCTATTAACAAATAAAAAAAAAACCACTGAACTTCCTCGTTGAAAAATATATTTTTATTACAAATGCAATACGATCAGATAAATGAGATTTCATTAGGGTGGCAAAGTCAGGTTTGTAGCTGGATACTGCCAAACTTAAAAAATCCAACTTATGAGCATATGTCAAGCGAGAACAGTGCTTACTTTTAAATTGTTTTCAGAATGAAAATGTTGAACCAAAACTAGAGTGCAATCGTTCAGCACATGTTTTAATATTCGGATATTCCTATTTGGAAACCGATGTCCAGATATCTACACTAGAGACCGACAATGCTTTCAGAAATATATTTCAGCGCAGAGTAAGTACTTTGTTAGCCAGTGAAACTTGGTTTATTTGAAGCATTCTTGGAAATTTATGGGACATTTCATAAGTCTCATTATGGAATGGATAACTGATCGGTAGGCCACCGCCGGTCTACAGTACTTTAAAATAAAATGGTCTTGAATGGATGAAATGTGATGATTTGGAGTTGCAATTTTCAAGATAGCACGGAGCTTAAAGGCTACCTACTATCGGCCGAAAGTTTCTCTAAGTGTTTTTCAGTTTTATATAACTGTGTTACAAAAACACTTTTTATCACATCTTGGCAATTAACCATGTAGTACGGAGTAGATATGTGATAAACTCCCCAGTACCTCTAGCATCTCATCGTTGAGCCCGTTGAGCAGGCACCCGAGGAACTCCTCCGCGTCCTCCTGGCGTCCGTCCACGCGAAAGCTGTCCCCGCCGGCTGAGCCCCCGCGCAGGGCGCGCAGCACGCTGGCGGGCTCCAAAGCGGGCCCTGCGGCGGGCGCCGGCGGGGGGCCGTCCCCGGAGCGCTCGGCGCGGGTAGGTCGGGCCCCCGGCGGGAGGACCGAGAACTCGTTTATCAGCTCCACCCTGGAAAGGAATTCAATTTGTTTATTATTTGATAATGAACAAGAGATGAATGAAAATTATGATAAATTATCTCTGTTCTAATACCATTTACCAGCCCCCCTGGAAAGCGCCACAACTCAAATAAGTAAGTTTTGAGAAAAAAAAAGATTTAGTAAAATTACAAAGTTCTGATATTGATTTTAAAGCAAATATAGCAGAAGCGCAGTTATCCAGTATTTTTATAAAATTTTTCTGTGTAATTTGTGATAATTATTTAACAGTAAACTGCTTAATATTTACAATGAGGTAATGCAGTGCTATTGGAAATTGGATATAATGAATTTTTTCTTACATGCGGTAAAAACTAGAGCATTTTTTTTTTCTTTAATAGTAAAAAGACATATTTGCGTTTTGATAATTTACCCAAACATTTAATTTTGAGGGCCATTTTCAATGAGTTGTAAATAACTCACTATTAGAAAATGGGAATCAAGTTGGGGTAGAGTGGGATTCGAACCACGGACCTTTGATCTATGAGCCCGAGACATTAGCCACAGGACCACAACCCGAAAATTTAATTGTTTCTGGGAAATGAATATAATTTTTTTTATTGTATTAATTAGCAAAAGATTAAAGCTGATATGCTTAAATCTATTTACAGAAAAGTAAGTTGTTGGCACACTTTAACTTTTCCGAAACAAATCTAGTCCATTTTTAAACCTATTGAGATCAGCTCTTGCGGCAGCTTATTACAACCATCGACAACCCTATTGCTCAGGAAATGCCTCAGTGGATTTAGACTGAATCTCGTTTTCTCCAGCCTGAGACTGGCCTCGAAGATGAACTACTTTGAACAACATCACAAGTTCTTGTTAATCAACCAATCAATTACCTCATTGATATGTGATGTGATGGATTTCTCGTTTCTGGGAAGCCATTTTTTTCAAGATTTAGTATATTTTACGGGGCTGTACTTTGAAAAGAGGCAAGAGAAAAACCACATTCTTAAATTTTAGTGATCTCACCGGGGATCGAATCCGGAACGGTCCACCGCTGCTGTTTTATAATATGCTGCAATCCTAAAGCGTGACTGGAAAATTATGGTGATAAATATAACTCACATGGCATCGATGATAGGAGTGGGTGATTTGCCCTTCTTCTGTTGGTGGGGAAGGGTCTTCAGCATATTGTAGAAGGGAGGGCAGGCGATGAGAGCCTGGAGGATGGCGTTGATGTAGCAATAGTTAGAGCGATTGGACAGCCCGCGCGGCTGGAGGGATACTGGGTGGTGGTTCAGTTGATACTTGGCCAGGAATTCTAAAATGTAAATTCATTCAACTATAGACAACAATTGAAATTTGAAATAATATTAACAATTAAAGTAATCAGGTTACATTTTGTAACTGAATTAAAATGACATTTTATGTACGGTTAATTTTGCATATACAGTCAAACTTAGTTACAACGCTCAAGAAAATAGCGAGATCTCGATGTAAGGGAGAAAATTTGTTGATATTTTAGTTTACAGTATTCTTCAAAAGTTTTTTCACTTTTAAAACGAGCTTCTTCTTGAACCAAATAAAAATATTGTCAACAAATTGATCAAGAACTCTTAGATTGTTTAAAAATAAGAACCCAAGCAATAAAATCCAAGCGGGTGGCTAACTTAGAACCGATGCCGCTGGGTGTCGGGATCGGATTATGTTTATGGGTGTCTTCATTGACAACATTTAAAAAGTATCACACCTTTATAACAATAGGGACACTAAACAAAATTAATGTTTTTTAGGACAGATCGAATAAAGTGATGATTAATTAAAACCAGCAATGTGCACGATAAACTAATTTTTTTGTGTTCATTATTAAGAATCTTTAGCTTAGACCTACCCTAGTAACACTTGAATTTTAACATATCTACCAACGAGACAAAGTGTTTCTTATTTCGTGAAAAGTTTTCTCTAACCTTATCCACAGCGTCAACATTGTGGAAAATTAAGAATGTTTGTTTATCTGCATTTGAAAAGAACATCACTGACATGAACAATTTTAAAAAGTGGTATATTTATAAGCTATTATTATTATTTTTTGTAACAGTTATATTTAAAAATTTCCTGCATGATTTTGCACAAACATTTTAATTTATTTGTTTACTCAGTGACAATATGCGATGGTGATTGGATTAAAAAAAAACCTTATTTGGTCTAACGAGTAATGCTTATAAACAAACTCTGTTGGCTTTTGTATAAGTCACTGCACAACTCTGCTCCGGAATATCTAAGGGAACTATGCATTCCAGATGAACTAGCTGACAGGCGTCTCACGCTTAGATCAGCTACGTCTACGGCGAGAGGAAAAGTTATTATACCTCTACGCAAACAGCGCACTAAATTTAGTGAACACGCATTTGCGGTCGCAGGCCCTATGGCATGGAATGCTCTCCTAGCAGAGGTGCGAGGCTGTGAAAGTGAAGTGATGTTTCGGAAAAAACTAAAAACCCACTTGTTCTCTAAATCATTTGAATAAATCCGTAGCATGTGACAACAAAATAAATTATTTTAATTAAATTACAAATTTAAAAGAATCACTATGTAAAAAGCGCCCTTGAGGTATTTTATTACGAAAATGGCGCTATATAAGTCATCCATAATAATAATAATAAGCAAATTTAATTAGTCCTATCTTCCTGGTAATAACCAAATTTGACTGTATTGATATTTTGTGAGAATAAAGAAAATTAATATTTGCATTTTTGTGATTTACCTAAATATTTCAATTTCGGAGGCCATTTTCAATGAGTTGTAAATAACTCACTATTAGAAAATGGGAATTAAGTTGTGGTAGAGTGGGGTTCAAACCTTAGATCTCTGATCCATGACTGATTATACTTAAGATTGATCAGTTAAGAACTTTAAGAATAAAATTGGCTTAGGTAAAAAAAATAATCCATTTGATTAAAGTCATCTCACTGGGAATCGGACCAAAAAGACCCGTGCATGAGATACCATGCGTGAGCCAATACACCACGGAAGTTATCTTATAAATAACTCATATTTATTATGTAGAAGATAACTTCATTAACAGAATTTAAGTAAATTCATTTAAAAAAATCTTACCTCCCATTCTATAAGAGTTGGGGTCATTGATATGAGGAGGAACTGGAGTCTGTTGGTTGTCTCTAGCTGCGAACTCTTCCTTGGAAGGGGGAGAACCCTTCTGGGTCTGGCCATTGGAGGTCTTCTCGGAGTAGGAAATGGTAGGCGCTGTCGGAGTCGCCTTCTCAGCCTCCCACTGCAGGGGTGAGGCATCAAACGGTCCGACCTTCGCTACGGGCTTTTGGTTTGTGGTCGCAGATGTCGGCAGAGCTGACGGAGGATTGACCGGAGTGGAGACTGTGGCAGGAGCGGAGACCGGTGCTGGTTTTTCTTCTAGAGGTTGTACGAGGGGAGCGGGGGTAGATGCCGGGGCGCCATTGCCGAACAAGCTGGCCCAGGTCTTCACTGGCGATGGGGCCGACGGAGCTGGCGTTGAAGAGACGGCTGGAGGGGCTTGTTCTGGGGCGGCGCGCCGCGGGGCAGGGGGAGGAGGGAAGTCTGAGGCGGTGGGAGCCGGGGGAGGGGCGGGAGGTGTTACGGGGGCTTCAGAAACTGTGGAAGGTTTCCGAGCATGGCTGAACGGAGCTTTACTAACAAATGTGTTGGGGGTGATGACGACCGGTTGGTTCACTTTCACTACCGATGGAAGAGGTGCGGGTTTCACCTCCGGGATAGCTTGAGGAGGGCTTGTGGCAGCCGGCGATACCGGAGCTCCGAGGGGAGTGTCAGCAGTGGCGTGGGCATCTTGCGTCTTAGCTGATGTATCCCTTTTGGGTTTGGTTGCGAAGGGTGCCTTGGCGGGCAGAGTTTGCTGGGACACGATGACACCGGCGGGCGGCGCAGTGGTAGCTTTAACGATTGTTTTCATATGAGTAGTAAAAGGAGCCGGTACTAAAGCCTTGTTAACCTTGTTTGGGACAACAGCTGGGATGGCAGGTTTAGGGGCGGCAGCTGCCGGAACCACCGGAGTCACCGTAGTGGGTGATGGCTGGGACACAGCATGGGGTAGAGCTTTAGATACCGGAGTTTCAACTGGCTTGGTGTTAGTGGCTGACCAGGCTGTCTTAGGAGTTTCCACAGGGGGTTTGGGAGCCACTTTATCGTTGGTTAGTATGACAGGGTTCTTAACTGGGGGAGTTTGAGCATTATTGACCAGATTTTTCTCTTGGTTGTGCTTGGGGCTAGCCGCCGGAGGTTTGTTAGAATTTATTTTGAGCTCTTTCATTTGCGGAGCTGGATCACTGGCGGGCGGGTTGGGCTTCATCGTCTGAACGGGTGGCTCAGAAGGCTTCTGTTCTTGAGGTTGGGTATTGTAGTTCTTATGGTCACTTTGTCGAACAAAGTTTTTGGCGTGAACGTTGAATTGGTGAGTCGGGGGAGCAGCAGGCGGGGGCAAGGAGAAATATACGGGGTATTGTTCGTCGGGGTGTCGAGCCTGCTCGTACACGGGGGGAGGGTGTGCGTGGTAGTACATTTCGTGAGCGTGGTGTTCGTGCTCCAGCATCATGTCCGGGTATTCTTCGGGGCCCTTCTCCGGGCCCTCATCCACCAGTGGATACCCCACGTACGGATAGTGGAAGCTAGGTACGTAGCTCACGGGTGGGTACACGGGCATGTGATACAGGGGGGCTCCTTGTGCCCCTTGGGGGTAGTACTGCGGGTAGTAAAGATAGGGTTGCGGCGGGGAGGGTGCACGTTTGGCCGGGCCCCCTCGGCGCCCCCGTCTTCCTTCGCGGCCGCGCTGCTCGGCGTAGGGCGCTTGGTGCGACTGGTAGTAGCCCTGGCCCATGTAGCCATGCAAGTTGACATTGGCCGTGACTTGACTCACGTACACGTTGGGTGGCTGCATGGTGGGGGCCCAGGGCGGCGAGGGCCCGTACAGGGGCGGCGGCGGGTGTTGGCCGTAATGCTGCGGGGACCCGCGCGGGGGAGAGGCCGCGGGCGGAGGCGGCGGCGGCGCCATGTCCCGCTCCGACAGGCTGTCCAGGCTGCTGGAGGCCGTGGGGGGACCCGCGGTACTGGGGTCACTAGAGCACGACGACAACTCTGCAAAGAAACAATTGCAATGGTTACGTACAAGTAATGACACAACGGAAGGCACACTAAAGTTTTTTAAGGAAAGGATGTTCATAAAAAAAATATTTAAAATATTTAGAGTGATGTCCAAAGGTTAGTAATTATCTTTTTATGTAGACGTAGATATCAACTGACTAGATAAAAGTAACATAATTGAAATTGATAAAAGTTTACTGAAATTATATGGAATTTAAATAAATATATTAGCATAAACATAGTTATTTTGTATTTACTATATTTCGAAAGTTCTGGCATTAATTCTAATAGAAAAGTTTAAAAAAGAAAATAGTAATAATCTATTACATAATGAAATAGACAGGCATAAATTTTGCAAACCTGAAACATTTGGCAAAAAACTTTTTTTGTAGGTTACCCTATCTAATTTTAAAAAAAGCACTTAAGAAAAAATTCACAACATGAATTATAATTTCATGTCAACACACAAAAATCTGCACACATGTGCACGACGAGGTGTTTACAGTCTACATTATGCAATGGGTTAAGCAACCCACCCTTTCAGTTAAAAAAAAAAAAATTTAAATGCACGCATACCGCACAATGTGCAGGTATAAGTTTCTATGGTCGCTATCCCAGATTTAAACTGAGTTGAACTCTATGCGAGGTTTATAAGTAATACTTTTTGCTATACCATCATTATTCTCTACCACTTTTCTCAAGCTTACCCGATTTATAAGCAAGGCCCTAAGTGTATTTATTGTAACTAAATGGACTGAATAAGTATGTAAATAAATAAATATTTCCCATTACTTTAAAGATAATAACTATCGTTTGGAGTAATGAGGAATGACACCATACATTTTTTTATTTATTTAATTTCAAATGCAAAACAAATTCTCATTTTAGAAATGTATTTGATAAAATAAAAACATTCTTCGCTATTTACCAAAACCTGAAAAAGAAGAATCTTCCGTTGTATTTTCTATAAACATGGTGTATTTACCAACTACATGAGATGGAGGCAATAGGTACACTAATCTCAAGCTCATTACATTACTAACAGCTGGAAGTTATTAAGCCATTACTAACACTCTAACAGTAGTGAAGTTTACGCCAAATAACAGGCAATTAAACGTCCATTCTTACAATGATGCTAAAAAGTTATTCAATTTAGCAAACTAAATCACATGCACGGCGTTTGATGAGTAATTGATTTCATTAACAACATAAGATTTGATAACAAAGAAACAAAATAAGATATGATAAAATATTGAATTTAACAGTCAGAGTTTTCACTCAAGATTTTATTTAGTATTTGAAAATTTTACAAAAAAGAGTCTAACTAGAGTAAAACCTTGTTTTTACGTTCCTCAATTTTACATTTTTCCGTTTTTTTACACCGAAATGTTCAGGACCCATTTTTCTTTATACATTCTCATAGAAATATTCCCCACAATTGTCATTTTTTACATTTTTAATCACCTTGGATTTACGTTGAGTTTTTTCGGAATTCATTTGATGTGTCAAAAAAGCCAAAATTATGTAGTAATAATGATGACGCGGCACGGCGTAATGAAGAATAAAAAAAAGGTAAACAACTAATAAAGGATAAATTATTGTGTTAATCTAAATTCAAAGCAGGTGCAGTGTAATTAACCTTTTTGTTTAAGTGTCTTCCTTTATGGTTAGTCTTAGTTTTTATTTGAATGAAAACATTATATTGACTCGTACAAATTATGATACACAGTTGACAAATGTTTAGAAACAATAAAGTTTTAATATCATTAATTTGCAATGTTTAAAACATAACAATAGAAATATTGAAAGTTATAAAAAATATGGTTTAAAAAGTTGTCATAAAAGTGGAAACAATTTTGCCGCGATCTATATGACGGTTGTTTTTAGTGATGCCATAGAAAAAAGTGATAACGTATAAATAAAATTTCCCAACATTTAGGGGAAAAATTATTGTATGTTATTTTATGCAAATTCAAAATTCTATTTTAGTTTTTTTTTAATTTACACATAAAACAGTTTTAGCATGCCGTTTTTAAATCAGATAAAAAAACAGATTACATAATGTTGTTTGAAAAAAACATAAAAAATTTTTTACTTAAAATAACATTGTCAATTTCCACTTATCACCGTTTTTACAATTTTTCTGGAAGTATATTTACACTATAGTGTAGCAAAGCAATTTTATTTTTTACATACATTTTTCATTTCCTTACTTTAGCGTTATCCTCAGTTTAACATTTTTTTTATTTGAAAAACGTAGAAAGGGGGTTTTACTGTAATTTCTTTCACAAACAAACTCTTTGAATGTTTGAGAAAGTTCGACAGATAATGTTTGTAACTTCTGCTATCAATTATTATTTATCTAGTTCGTTGCATTTGAAAATGAAAATAAAACAGTTTTCTTGCATCTGCTTAGTGAAACATTTTCATTCCCTAAATTCAATTGCATCTATACTGCTTACAATGGCAGTTTCAGTTGACTGACAAAACTAAATTAAATCTGAATTTAGAGTAAACCTGTTGCAGTGAAATTTTTTGCAACACTTTCACGAGCAATAATATTCAGAAAAAAGCAGCAAAAGTGTCACAACGCAGCACTGCAATGCCTGCACTAGTTTATAAAGACTAGAAATGCATTAAATTCAAAGAGTGGGTAATTTATAGTGAGCAAGAATGAATACAATGTTCATAACCAACAATTTCAGTGAATTTATTCTACCTTGTAGTTAGTATTTTACAAGGTTATGTATCCAATTAGAATTTGTGGTATAAAATTTATGATGAATCAGCTATGAATGGAATGGGTTTCATTTCATGTCATAATTGGTTAGCAAAATTAGCACTTTAACTTCTTATGAACTCAACAAATATATTGATTTTCCTAGTAGGTACGATAAATTCATTGATTTATTAACAGATATCGTCCATTTATACAATTTATATGGTTTTAATATTACAATAAAAAGAATAGTTGAAAACATTTTTTTGAAAAAGAGAAAAGAAGCATTGACATAAGCATAAGGGACATCAAGACAAGATCTGGACTATTTATTTAGTGCTTGTTTAAATCGCTGTAAACATAAATAAAAAAGTACAGATCTTGTCTTGAGTTAACAATACGACAAAGACGTACATACAATTTTTTTAAGTTTGTAATATCCAAATATCAAATACCACGTAATTATTCCGTCATATAATAATTTTATCAAGTTTATAAAATTGGTTTAGGTTCTTATATTTAACAATATTTTGAGTTTGTCCAAATTTTTGTAAACAAGAACTGGATTCAACTACCTGGGGAGCTGTTTATATTAACATATTACAACAGAGATGAAGAACATTTAAGAGAAGGTAATATAGAAGACTAAGCATCTACAGGGCTTATGACCTGTCAATGGTTGGTTAAAGGATAAAGGTTTCAGCTCTTTAACTTCACAAACATCAACAGATGAAAGAATTGAAGGAATGTAGATGTTCAAATATAGGCAGAATGGTGAATGTTACACAGTGTGTAAAGTGGCCACTTAAACCAGCCATTGATAGGTCATAAGCCCTGTAGATGCTTAGTCTTCTATATTACCTTCTCTTAAATGTTCTTCATCTCTGTTCTTATATTTCACCGTCATAACCTAAATCCACACCTGTCGGCAGGGGCGAATTCTCCTTTTAATTGATTATTTGCAGCTTACCATATTTTGACATCGAAAGTAATGTTTTATGTTGCATTATCATTAGGAAAAAACACATCACGAAAAAAAAAAACATTGCATTTCTTGGGTTAGTAAATTTACATCATATTCCATACAACGAGCCAGTTGCACCTCTATTGGCCGAAATTATTACTACTGGTTTACACGAGATTACTCAGCTGAAGAAAAAACGTGAATTTAATTACTCCTCTAAACCCCAAATTTAAGAATTACGTTAAAAAAATTACACTTGTTTATGTAATAAATACAGGTGTAATTTTAAATACAATAAATCTTGCAGCTTTCCTTAATGCACTTTAGTCTTTCAACACTTCTTTATAAGGGCTATTATTCTTTAAAATAAAACTATTTGACTTACGACCGTCCAAGGGAGGTAGCATTACAAGCACTCGTTATGTAAGAGAAAGAGATAACTAATATATTATGTATGTCTTAACGCGGAAGTTACAATAATTTAACTTTGTACCTAATATTCTTCTCGAGCACATTTACTCTCAAAACTCAGAAGTTTGGTGTTTTGAGTGGCAGGATTCGCACCCATATAAGAGTAATGGCATTATACAAGAGTCGAATAATCGGCATTTTATTTTGAGCAAGTATAGACTTCAGTTTCAGACAGCATGCATCGTGTTAAAAGTTGCTCCAGCAATTCCTAGACAGGTCGCGAGCCCTTTGAGCAAGATAATGCAGCTATAATAAAAATAATAATACAAATTGGCGGTCTTACCGTAGTGGGTCTCCCAAGAGGGTGCCGGTGTGTGGTCGGACCAGGAGACGTTGGGGAACAGTGCACTCGCTAGGCTGCTCCGTTCTTCCTCATTAATGTCCGACAAGTCTAGGAATTCATACTCCTGAAATCAACACTGCACACTTAGTAGGCCGCACGAGGAGGCAGGGAACAAACACTCGAGATTGATAATTATTACAATATGGACATCTTGGCATCAGCTTTTGGACTGTGAAATACCTCCATACACACACTTGAAAATTGCCTCAAAGGTCTTCCTATTGATTTCAATTTTCAATTTAATTAACAACTATTTTAATTTAATTTGACTTTTTTTACTGAGAGTTCATTGATTTGTATAGCTAGTTTGGACAGATTTAAACATGTTCACCGATATGGATAAATATAATAACTTTTCTTTAATGTGGACACAATATATTACAGTATAACTAATTCAGTTCATGTGGCTTTAGCTGTCTTTTCACTACCAATATCTTTTGAGCAAACGGCTATAGCCGTCATTTCCAAAATGAGAAGACCATTTTGATAGCATTACCATCAAATAAAAGAAATTTTTGTGTTGAAAATTGGCAGAAAGGGGAATGGTTACACAGCGTGTAGTGATCATTAGAACCAGCCAATGAAACCTTGTCACCCATTTAAAAAAAAATGTTTTCCATCTGTCATTATAAAATGAATAATTTTGATAAACTTCGGGATGTTAAAATCCAGTATTTGTCTTCAAAGATTTGGACATATTAGATCTAATATTCACACTGTGGAAGATAGTGACAAAGAGGTGTGCAGATCAAAATACACTTTCAGAGAAAACATTGACATTACCCCACAATACACTCAACCGAATAAATAATGCGCTTGTTAGGAATTCTGTATTATAATGGAATGTGATAAGACCATTGGGACAAAGCTTGACTTTTTTATACTTTCGTCAAATGAATTGTGTGAATTGACATTCCTGGTGCAACTTGCATTTTGCGATGCGTGACACTCCACGGTCTAGCTAATTTATTTTTTTTATGTTTAAAATAAATAAGAAATATTATTCTATCAATTTAATTTTAAAATTAGCAACTTACTTAATTTGTGATACTAGACTAGATTAGGTTTGTAATTATATACATTTCGATAACAGGATATGCAATTAAGGATTTGCAATATAGGAAAATCATAAACATCGCTGATTTTATATGTTGTCTAAGGAGGTCAATTTTACAAAACAATCCATAATGTAATTTATGTAAAAGATAAGATAGGTCATAATAAGTAAGTTTACTTTTGATAAATACGTTTTATTAAATTGTAGGATGAAATTATTATTTCCTGAACTCAATGCTTAGTTTTCTTTTAAATAATAAATTATTACTCGAGAACATACAGGGTGATTTTAAATGATACGTCTTTTTTTATATTATTATGACAATTGTAGAATCAGAACAAGTAATACATACGTAAAAATAAAAATTTATTCTGTAGGTGGGGTTATATTGTGAAACAGACACTGAAGTGATTGCTACATACTTCAATTAAAAATAATCTATTTTAAGAAAAAAAGACTTAGAAATATACGTATATCCTTTATCCCCAGAATAATAATGTGGAGACCATGGGCAAACGAAAGAGGTGTTGGAAGGCTGTAAATAAACATGGATGAAAAAAGCAGCTGAAAGAAAGGAGTGGATACGTTTGGAAGATGCCTTTATCCAGTAGTGGAAAAAACAAGGCTGAAGAATATCATTCTACTAAAAATTGATAGTTTATTTATTTGGTAGAGTGTGAAGGAAAAATAAAGCCTAGATGCCAAATATTAATTATGTTTCAAGCATTAACTTTGTGGTCAAACATTTGAAGTAATGTTAGTAAATATTTGTATATAACCAGTTACTGACTTTTTATGTCTACTGGTTTCGAGACGTACCCGAACACGTGCGACGTTTGAATAATAATTTTTCGAAGAGTTCGCCAATCATCTTGTAAATTAAAATCACGATTTAATAAGGATATAAGAGTTAAAATTTAATATACACATACTAAAAAAAAGGACATCAATTAAATAACATGTAGGTGTTTAATATTCCCCTAGTAAATAATCAAATATCTTTTAAATATATCCCATTTTTTTATTTTAAAAAATAACCAATAGTGTAATTTTCAACATCCTAGCCAGTCCCTTCCTAAACCCCCACCCATTCTCTAACATACCAGTTAATATTATAAACCTAATTTTTGGTGCGTGTTCGGACGCAGTGGCGATTGCATTTCCTTGTAACTCTGCATGCAATTTATGTATTTTTTTCCTAAATACTATGTATACTACTGTGATGGTAAAGGTGAAAGTGTGTTTTAGTATTTTCGTGTTGGTGTAATGATTGTTCTGACGAAGAGATGGGTAAGTATTGAAACCGGTAGACATAAAAGTCGGTAAGTGGGTTATATACTAATATTTACTAACATTAAAAGTTGACAGAAGAGTATATATAGGAGTGGTAAGTTTTTCAACAAAACTCAACAGTATAAAATCACATATTGATAATTTATTTACATAGTGTCTGCGGTTTGTAGACAAATTCATCATGCTAAGAAAAACATTTTTCAGTCTATTTTATATTGAAATTAAAAATTCTTCAGAAGACAGAAATAAATACGTTTATACATGAATAATAATAAAAGAATGCACACACAATTACAACATACTTAAGAAAGATAACGATACATCTGAAACACATACACTTATAGAAGAAACATACTAAATAATAAACCAGAATCCACTTATATTCAATCTGCCTACAGGGAATAATAATTATCACCATTTAAAAAATTTCAAATATTTTTTATTTAAGAAAATATTGGTTGAACTAGATTATAGTAATTGTCATTTACCTATCTGCACTCAGTGGTGCAAAGGGCACTGCATTGGTACACAAATTGAAGAGTATTCGGACAAATTGATGCAGTGACAATCACACAAACCAGTACGCTAAGAGAGGAATCTCCACTAGATTTCTATATTGAAGATTTTTTGCTGGATTGTATTCATGTTGAAAAGACTCATCGAGGGTCCATAATTTTTTTTGAATTATTGAAAGATGATTATATAATTTGATCGGTACTGATGAATGATAAAAATGATTTGGATACTCATTTCATAAATCAATTCAGCTGTTGAAATTTTGGCATGCAGATATATTTTTTTATTTTTTAAGAATAAGGATCGCATCATTGACATCATTATTTACTTTAATACAGAATGATAATGAGAATATTTCTCTGTACATCTCTGATGCACAAATGCAATCAATACCGTGTTTAAATGAGACAATTGTAGACTAAAATGTATTTGCGATAAAATAACAATAAACAGAAAAACGTCATTACTCCACAATAACCTTACCCAAAGCTGCAAAAAATCATGCCTTTGGTCTTCTAAATGGACATTTAATAGTAAAGGAGCCATATTCCAATAAAAACGATAACTTCGTGAAATACGAATACTTATTGAGAGCAAAATGTTATGTTGCGTATGTATTTATAAAAAATACATGTATTTTTGTATATGAAGATCCGCACTAAGATGATATGTGAATGGTAATATAAATATTGTGATGGACTTATTTATTATACATTTATTAGTACAATAAGATTTGTACAGCACATGGGGATTTTGGAATTAAAATCGAATTTTTAACAACACCATGATATAGAATACCGGTTTTTTATTTTTTAAACTTGCTTTGCCTTTATATTAGGTTTGTCAGCAGGTGGGAAGACTATGGAAGGAAGTTACGAAAAATACGCCACAATACTCAGTTCAATTGAGAATAAAATCTTTCTTGAATTTTCTTGCAACCGGCGGGAATCGAACCAACTATGCCACGGCGCCTGTAATTGTACATAACAATTTACCCACTATTTTATATCTACCAGATTCGAGATGTTCCGTCTCTTCGTCGGGACACTAATAGAACTAACATGCCCACTATACACTTTCACCGTAGTAGTTGCACAAAAATATAAAACCAGCGTGCTGATAGGACATTTGCTTATAGTAGCTAACACTCGCGCACGCTTTGGTAACAAGTTTAATAGCAGTGCATGTTAGCGGTAGCTACTATTATGATGAAGGTGTTTAGCGGGATTTGCATGTTAGTGTTACAAGTGTCTTGACGAAGAGACGGGTACGTCTGGAAACCGGTAGACATGGAACAGTCAGTAAATGGTTTTATACCTTGAAATATAGGATATGTTCATCATTCTCACCTAATGGTGTATAAAGCACACCAATCGCAGAGTGATTGACTTTTGTCACATGAAGGCAGTCTTACATTTCAGGTGCCAGTCCAAGGACTATGAAATATTGCAGGGTACCTAAATATATATATTTTTTTAATATATAAATATTTTATGTCAAATATGCTTGGAATCTAATATGCGATCTTTTACATGGTAGGCGAAGACAAGGTCAGAGATTAGCTTGATCTGAGTGTAAATGTTCAAAATCCATGGCAAAAAGAAATGTAGAGATCTATGCACCATTTAAGGCTAAGAAAAGTATTATCGACAAAACCGAGAAACGAGTTCTGCCTTCGTTTAGACACAAAGAGTCAAAGGACGGCGAAAGAACGGTTAAAAATATTTACAATGCAAATGTTGATGGGAGCAGAAAACCAAGATGACAGAGAAAGACACGGTATGGCCAAATCCAACAAACACTTGAAGGTGGACATGTCAGAAGCTGAAATAATCAACGTGCATGCATGAAAAATGTATGAATGTAGAGGAAGCGAGGTCTGTGTGCAAAGACATAGTGATATGACGTTTTATTCTCTCGGCCTACTACAACACTTGACTAAATGTCACAGACATTTTACACCGATACACAGTTTAATTGGATCACAAATCAATTTGAGGGGGGCCAATTTTTGAAAAAAGTTTTTTTTCATGATATTTCGATTATTACATCGGTTAATAATAGAAAATAATTGGCCACTATTTATGTGGCTCGGATCTAGAAGGGCCAAGGTCAGATTTCATATTTTGCCACCATTTTGTAGAAGGTCAATGTCACCTACAAAACTTGTATATAAAACTATTTTATAAACACACACACGTGTTGTAATGTTTTTATTAATATTTGTTATCAAAGACATCAAACAGTTCATTATAACACCACAAGGAGCCAAAATAATGATTGTCCTGTAATATTATGATTTAAGACACTGCCCCTTTGCATTTTTTTTGTAACATTTAACCGTTTATATTTATGTATTTCTGTAATATGTATACCTCTCATAATAAAAATTAAAAATCAAAAGATACTTAGTACATCAATAGGTCATTGTGTTTTTATATATATAATAAAACAGTTGTTCAATCCATGATTCACGAACAAAACATGAAATCAATGGTGTTTAAAATTTAATGAAAATCATTTTTTTAGAGTAATTACTCAGTGGATTTATACGATCGCTAGAGGGATCGTTAGTTATGAACGTTCGGTATTGGAATATGACCCCTAGAAAGATAATAGTCACATAACCTTACATCTGAAGTCATTCTAAGTACTAACCTTTAATCGTAACTCGGCACATCGGGAGTAGTTGGTCATTAGTCGAGTTAGTTTTATCAATCATGCAACAAAACATGCGAACATCGAGTTAATAAAAACGGGTTACCAAAAAAGTCACCTACCAGATTGAAATATTTTTGTTTCAATTTCGCTTCTGTTTTTCATCGACAAAATCGTGACAGGCATCAATCGAGAGCGAGGGACGCCGTTTGTTGAAACAATGATCAATTATCATGGATTAGTAACACGAAACTGCTAAACTTGAAATATGTTTACAGAATGACAATACAAAATTCACGAACGATCTTAGACTCTGTATTATAGGTTAGGTAGTACAACATACACAACGCGTAACTAATGCACGCGTTAGATTCGAACCGAGTACGTTCCATAACTTAACCGAAATACAGAATACATTTAAATAACTTATCAATCGAAATAACACACACAATATAGAGAAAATTATGGAAATTAACATGTGGTCTTCACAAAATTTTGGGTCATTTTTACAGTGATCGCCATATTTACACCCGTTTAGAGTAAACAAAACGTTTAGGGATATCTTAGCGGACGATTTTTCATAATTGTTTGTCAATTCGGATTTTAACTACTGTTTAGTATCGGTACAAAAATATGCGGGATATTTGAGGGTAAGATGGCGTAATCGCATGACCATACAGCCGGTTACCGATAGCGCATTGAGTTGTTGATGAATGACCATAATAAGTGAGTTCACATGCATTCCGGATGTTTTATTACATAAAATAAACAGTACAACTTACCTCCCACGTGCACAGACTTTCTGTAAAGAGACATTTTGTGATGAAATGGCTAATCTTAAGAATGCGCACATGAGAAAAGACAATATCGTGGTAAGAAACAAAACGACAGCGAATCTTAAAATACTCACCGATTTAGTTTGATCCATGGCCCTTTTGAAACACCATTACTAATCCGCTGTATTCATTGCATGCGGCGGAATAAACTTGAAATCACATAAAAATTACAAATTGCACTGCCAGGCATATGGCATAACAGGATATGACAAAGCCCGCGCTATTCAGTTAAACCAAAATTCAACCAATCAAAAATAACCCTCGTGTTCCAAAATATTCACAGACTAAAATATCCGGAAATGCGACCTTCTTTTCACACGGTTGCCAACAGCACGGCGTTAAGTTAGTACCAAAGACAAAAATCACATTTTCTACTTTACCTTTATAGACAATTTCATAAAACAATTGCATGGAATCGAAATGAATAAATAAATTTCCGAAATACTCACCTATATAAAAAATAATACATAATTTTACTGAAATGCATTAAATGCACGAAACTCAAAATAAAAAAGTATTTGTTTTTAGACTGATTTAATAAGTCTTATTAAAATAAATACATAAAACAAATTGAAAATAATTATACAGGTAGTTATTTACTTTTTATACAAAAAAATGCAAATTGGCTGGCTTATTGCAAAAAACAATACCTTGTAATGTTAAAAAATGTATATTTTTGAGTTTGTGCCTATATAAAATTGTACGAAAAAACATTATTTAAATAAAATAAATTAAAAATATAAATATCTTTTTGAGCTTGTAAAAAAATATTGAAGGTGTTTTAAAAAATACACAACTCGTATGTTATTTATTATATCTCAATTAAAATAAAATTTATCTCAGAAATAATTTAACTGTTTGGTCTATTAACATCATTTAATCGTAATTTTTTTTTCATGAATGTTTTCTGTTTTTTGTCAAATGTATAAAATAAATTGATATTTATATGATCGTTATGGATTGTAGGTAAGTACCTGTTACTTAATTATGTTAATCTCTGAATACACAATACAATTTTCCCATTTTGTATGATTACTTTAATTAAGTTTTTAATTCAGTTCCACATAAAATATTTATTATAAAAAATTGGCTACCGGCATCATGTTGTGGTTCCGCTGTAGTCACTTAAGTCACGGCTCGGGCCACTGGTTGTAAGTCAATAGAGGCTAGGCCACCCAGCTGCGTCTCGTCAAGGCCGGAGATGTCCTCAGAAGGGCATCTTACTTTAGGTTGAAGTGTCCAATTTGCCGTGGTCAGAAATCCGTAACGAGAGAAGTCCAAAATCTAAGTCCAGA